>NC_056746.1:39291568-39526568 GCF_019279795.1 Protopterus annectens | reverse complement strand
CCTTCTTAACCTAGCTTCTACTACGCTCTCCCAAAACTTCAAGCTGTAACTGATCAATTTTATCCCTCTGTAGTTACTGCAGCTCTGCACATCACCCTTATTCTTAAAGATAGGTACCAAAACACTTTTTCTACACTCCTCAGGCATCCTCTGACATTCCAAAATTTCATTAAACAATCTAGTTAAAAATTCCACTGGCATTTCTCCTAAGCACCTCCATGCTTCCATTGGGATGTCATCTGGGCCAACAGCCTTTCCATTCTTCATCCTCTTCATAGCTGTCCTTACTTCTTCCTTGCTAATCTGTTTCACTTCTGATTGACTATCCCCACATCATCCATCCTTCTCTCTCTCTCATTCTCTTCATTCATCAGCCTCTCAAAATACTCTTTCCATCTACTCAACACACTCTCCTCTCTTGTGAGTACCTTTCCCTCACTATCCTTTATCACCCTTACTTGCTGCATGTCTTTCCCAGCTCTGTCCCTCTGTCTAGCCAATTGGTACAGGTCCTTTTCTCCCTCTTTAGTGTCCAATCTGTCATACAACTCTCCATATGCCTTATCCTTAGATTTCGTCACCTCTCTCTTTGCCATGCACCTCATCTCCTTATACTCATGTCTACTTTCTTCATCTCTTTGACAATCCCACTTCTTCGCCAGCCTCTTCATCTGTATACCTTCCTGTACTTCCTCATTCCACCACCATGTCTGCTTGTCCTCCTTCCTCTGTCCAGATGTCACACCAAGCACCTTTCTAGCAGTCTCCCTTACTAGTTCTGCTGTAGTTACCCAGCTATTTGGTAACTCTTCACTGCCTCCCAGTGCCTGTCTTAACTCTTCCCTGAACTCCACCTCACAATCACCCTTTTTTAACTTCCACCATTTAATCCTTGGCACTGCTTTCACACTCCTCCTCCTCTTCTTGATCACCAACGTCATCCTACAGACCACCATTCTATGCTGCTTAACTGCACTTTCCTCTGCCACCACTTTACAGTCTCCAATCTCATTCAGACTGGCCCTCCTACATAGGATATAATCCACCTGTGTGCATCTTCCTGCACTCTTGTACATCACCCTATGCTCCTCTCTCTTCTTAAAATATGTATTCACCACAGCCATATCCATCCTTTTCGCAAAATCCACAATCATCTGACCTTCTGCATTCCTCTCCTTAACACCATACCTACCCATCACTTCCTCATCCCCTCTGTTCACTTCACCAACATGCCCATTAAAGTCCGCTCCAATCACTAGTCTCTCACACTTGGGTACACTCACCACAACTTCATCCAACTCACTCCAAAATTTCTCTTTCTCATCCATCGCACACCCAACTTGTGGAGCATATGCACTAACAACATTCATCATTATACCATCAATTTCGAGCTTCATAAACATCACTCTGTCAGACACTCTCTTCACGTCTAAAACACTCTTGGCATATTGTTCCTTTAGTATAACCCCTACCCCATTTCTCCTGCCATCCACACCATGGTAGAACAATTTGAACGCGCCTCCTATACACCTGGCCTTACTTCCCTTCCATCTGGTCTCTTGCACGCACAATATATCAACCTTCCTTCTCTCCATCATATCAGCTAGCTCTCTCCCTATACCAGTCATACTGCCAACATTCAAAGTTCCTACCCTCACTGCTACACTCCTAACCTTCCTCCTATCTCCCTGCCTTCGGGCATGCCTTTGCCCTCCTCTCCTCCTTCAGCCAACAGTAGTCCAATTTCTGCCAGCACCCTGTTGGCTAACAGTACTGGTGGCATTCGTTGTTAATCCGGGCCTCGACCGATCCGGTATGGAAATATGAAATTTTCGTGCCATAAGTTATGTGGCAGAATTTTTATGCCAGATGCCCTTCCTGACGCAACCCTCCCCATTTATCCGGGCTTCGGACCAGCACAAAGAAATGCACTGGCTTGTGCATCCCCAGTGGCTGGGTTAAGTTGTTATCAGCCTTTATTCCTCCTTTATCAGGCCAGTCATTGAGGATAACGCCTTCTTTGGTATGCACTTCTCTAGGCACATGACCAAGCTGGAGAGAACGTAGCATTTCCGTACTAAGACAATGAAGGGCGTGACCTTCTTGAGTTACCCTAAACCTGCTCACCTTAACCTTTCACACACTGAGGATGATTCGTCATTGCAGTGATCATCAACCCCCAACGCTTTTTTTGCACCTACCCTCCTCCCCACGGTCACTCATCTAAAGGGCATGCTTTTCCCTGCACCTCCCCATGGTCACTCATCTAAAGGGCATGTTTTTCCCTGAACCTCCCCACGGTCACTCATTCAAAGGGCATGCTTTTCCCTGAACCTCCCCACGGTCACTCATTCAAAGGGCATGTTTTTCCCTGAACCTCCCCACGGTCACTCATCTAAAGGGCATGTTCTTCCTTGCACCTCCACTTACTCTGCACTTTTTCTATCTAACTCATCTTATTTGTCTGCCCGTAAGCATCTGAAGGTCTCACCAAAGTCTAATACTGTCATCTGTGACCATCATTTCTCTCTTAGTGTAACTCACTAACAAACAGGTTTAGCTCTTCAGTGCCATTGTAGTATGTGAAACAAATATAGCAAGCAAAGACAGTCCTAGAAAAGAACCCTAATACAAGCCAGTACTAGCTATTTGTACCACTGACAACTCTCTTTAAACTAGCATTGTATGCTTACACAGTCAGTTAGCCAATGTTGTATCCTCACCTGAGTTATGGGCCCTCAGTGTTGTATCCTCACCTGAGTTTTGGGTCCTCGGTGTTGTATCCTCAGCTGAGTTTTGGGCCCCCTGAGTTGTAAACTCACGTGAGTTTTGGGCCCTCTGCATTGTATCCTCACGTGAGTTTTGGGCCCTCCCATGTTGTATCCTCACCTGAGTTTTGGGCCCTCTGCTACACCCCTTATTCTCTGCCAGCCTCCTAAGTAGCACTGTGCTGATGGTCTTGGTAGAATGCAGGTACATCAGACATCAGCTGGATTCCCTTTGCAATATACAGTATAATAGTCAGAGCTGGCATTTCTATAGTGAGAGAAATGGATCAAGTTATACTGCTTGTGGGGACCTGTCTGTGTGCACTGCTCATGAAATTATAATAGTTAAGGCCAGTGTGTCTGTAGTAAGAGAAATGGATTATGCTACATTGCAACTAAGAGGTATGTGAATGTCAGACTCCTCCTTAAACCCCCTTTTTAATAGGGTGTCATAGCAGCCATCTTTCACCCTGCTGAACCAGTTCAGTTTTAGCCATATTCGGCATAGTTTAGTCACTGAGTTATCAAACACTGCTATAAACTCTTTACATGGCTGTAAGGGGGCCTAACCCAATTTCCCATTTGCCCCAGAGCACTGTCTGGTTGAGTGACTTGCAGAAGGTCACACACTAGGATTTCCCTCATTATTTCTCCTGCCTCCTATTTTTACCCCACTTACTGCCCCTCACAAATACTTTATCACTCGTCCGTCTCTTCCCCTCCACCTTTTTATCCACCGATAATAGTTCCACTCTGACATTTGCTTTATGAGTGAGTAATAAACACTCACACTTACAACATCAACACATTTCAGTGCTACATGATATTGTATTTATCTTTTTTTAATGATGGTATACATATATTATTATACATGTCATATGTGTACTAACATTTGTATTAGTCTGTGTATTTACAGTATATTATAATATTATGTCAGTTTTCACTTATATATACATACATATTTTCTGTTCTTTTATTAGTGGAGCTTTTCTGACTGGGCCTCCACTGAAAATGGATAAAATTATCCAGTTGGAGTTTCCTGGTAAGTAAATTCTAATAAATAAATGGAGCCTGATGGAATTAAACCATATACTACAAGAATAATGTTGTTAATAGCTCATAGCCTACTCATCCGTGCTAGTGAAGAGCTTTGCATTTTACACCTGCAGGTCAGACTAGTCATATTTCTTCACCCACTCCCTTATCAGAGTCCCATTGTCTGTCAATTTCCTATGATTTTCCTAATTATATCTAAAGTTTTTAATGCCTCCATTATACCTTCAACAAACTTCTTCTAGAACTATTTTGGCCTTTCTCGTTAGTTTTGCTGTTTGTGTAACCCATGACCTCCTTGTAAGCATTTTATTTTCTCCCCTGTTTCTCAGCTCTCTTAATTTTTTCAGTATCATAATTTTATTCCAGATGTTGTATAAACAGCACACATACTACCAAAGTGAAAACATCTTATCTTGGGAATAAATGAAAACAACCACAAGATAGTATAAAATAGGGACATTTTTCCCTTCTAATCCAGTTCCTGGCTACAAAAAAATTGTCCTTAAGAAAATTAAATTACATTCTATTTTCATTTATAATTCACTTTGCATCGTGAGTCTGGACTGGTCGCCTTCTTTTCCTAAAATTCTTTCTTCTACCATTGCAGAGTATCATTCTTCACTTCAGACCAAATCCTGAATCATTCTTGACTTCAGACCAAATCCTGATACACCAAAGGAATGTTCTCTCATTGAGATTGTCTGCCACCTCTTCTAATTTTGTTTCTACGTTCTTCCTTGAAGGTTTAAGTCTGCATTTTCAAAACATTAGCTTGCAAGCATTCCACTTCCTACTACTGTAATCAAGAACTGCACTGTGGAATTGTTCCAGTAGCCAAGTGTTTCCTCTGTATGTGCATCTGACTCTCTCTGCAATGAAGACAACCACATAAGGAATCTGTGTATTTTTCTTGTTGGGATCACCTTCTATTTAAGTGCATCTTCCACCAAAGTATTTTTCTGTTCCCAGTGCATCAATGAAATATGAGATCTCTCATGGCCATAACCGATTCAGTCTTTGCCATCTTTCAAGTCAGCTCCACAGTCATTCTGTTTCTCTGTATCTGCATCTGGTGGTCTATATCCATCAGGGATCTCATGCTCCACAATCAGCTTTCTCCTCTGTCAGCCTCTTCTTCTAGACACATTTCCCTAGAGGACATGTCTCTTCTTCTAGACACACTTCTCTAGAGCACATCTCTTCTTCTAGACATACTTCTAGACACACTTCCCTAGAAGACGTCTCTCTTCTTCTAGATATGCTTCCCAAGCGGACATGTCTCTTCTACTTCCTCTACATACACTTCCCTATAGGACATGTTTCTTCTTCTTCTTCTAGATACACTTCCCTAAAGAACATGTCCCTTCTGCTAGACATACTTCCCTAAAGGACATGTGTGACACCCCTGCACTGGCCCAGTAATCAAGGAGCCTCAATCCTCACCACTGGCAACAGCTAGGGGATGTACACACTAGGGGAATGACAAGTACACACACAGTAAAGTGCAATTTCCCTTAAGAGCACACAGAGACACATTCAGTCTGTGGCTGGTTCCCCCTTTCTCCAGATCTCCAATAAGAATTTCCAATGGCACAGCTATAGGGTTAAGATCTCAGTTGAGGGGCCAAGCCAAGACCTCCAGGATATCCTGAAACACACCTACTTGCTGGCTTCCTTTTCCATCCTCCCAGTCCAGGTGAACCTTAGCCAAAGGTATTTGGAATGGGGTCCCTCGTAAAGCTCTGGCTTGAGTAGACTGCCCAATCAAGTAGTGCTCCTCTGTAACCACTGTCGGCTTCACAATGGTTAGGTCACAGGCTGTGTCTCTCTTAGCAGTGGCCTTTTTCCCATCCCCTAAGATAGGATATAACCTCCTGTGGTAGCATGGTACCTTTGATGTCTCGAGACAACTTACTGCTGGCATTCTGTCATTCCCACTTACTGGTTCGCCCATCTTTTGTTCCCCATCTTGCCTCTGTGGACATCTATATGCTACATGGCTCCACTGGTTGCATTAAAAAACATTTAACCCTTTGTCCTAGACATGTACCTGGACTAGTGGCTTCCCTGCTACTTGTAGACTCTGTTGGGGCAGGCTGAGCTGCACACCATGGGTTCCCTTAGACCCATGAGCAGCACTGAGTGTCCCTTTCGTGTGCAGTGATGCCCTGCTTGCTAGTTATAGGTCTCCCTTCTTCCCCAACTCATCTGCAGAAAGGCATTGTCTATCAGCTAACCAGATCCTTATGCCCTCAGGCAAAGTTCTAAGGGCTTGTTCCCTCACCAAAAGGTCTGCCATCCCTTTAAAGGTGGTGACCTGACATCCACTCACCCATCTATGAAAATACGTGCTTAGTTCAGCAATATATTCACACACACTTTCATCTGCCTTGCATCTATGCTCACAAAACCTTTTTTCTATAAGCTTCAGGTGTTAACTTAAAGCATTCTAGCAAACACATTTTGACTGTATTATAATTTAAGCAATCAGTATCAGACAGTTTAGAAATTGCAGTTACAGCTTTACCATGGACTAAGGGGGTCAGGAACAGTACCCAGAGCCCTTGGTCAACATTATACTGTTTACATAACCTCTCAAACATATGAATGAAACTATCAAAATTATCCCCCTCTGTAAATTGTGGAAGAAATGTACTGACCTTTGTTGCTTCTGGGGTTTGGTTGCTCACTTCCCCATTACCTCCATGACCCTGGTGAAGAGTCAGCATCTCCTTTTCATGCTGCCTCTGCCTCTTCTTCTCCTCAGCTTCCACGCATTGCAGCTTCTCATTTTCCTCAGCCTCTAGACACCTCAGTCTCTCTGCTGCTGCTATTTCAAAATGTTTGACCTCCAGCTCAAGTCTCTTTAACTCCAGATGGATTTTTAAGTGCTCTGTGGAAAGGTTAAGCTGTCCATTTTCTGAGAGTTGTACATTCCTAAGGCCAGTCTGATTGTCCTCCTGATCACTGGTCTGTGATGCACCTGTGCCCAAAGCTATAATCACTGATGCCTTAGTCAGGTTGGTATGCACCAGTCCTTTAGTCAGGTTGGCATGCACCAGTCCTTTAGTCAGGCTGGTATGCACCAGTCCTTTAGTCAGGTTGGTATGCACCAGTCCTTTAGTCAGGCTGGCATGCACCAGTCCTTTAGTCAGGTTGGCATGCACCAGTCCTTTAGTCAGGTTGGCATGCACCAGTCCTTTAGTCAGGCTGGTATGCACCACTCCTTTAGTCAGGTTGGCATGCACCAGTCCTTTAGTCAGGCTGGTATGCACCAGTCCTTTAGTCAGGTTGGTATGCACCAGTCCTTTAGTCAGGCTGGCATGCACCAGTCCTTTAGTCAGGTTGGTATGCACCAGTCCTTTAGTCAGGTTGGTATGCACCAGTCCTTTAGTCAGGTTGGTATGCACCAGTCCTTTAGTCAGGGTGGCATGCACCAGTCCTTTAGTCAGGTTGGCATGCACCAGTCCTTTAGTCAGGTTGGCATGCACCAGTCCTTTAGTCAGGTTGGTATGCACCAGTCCTTTAGTCAGGTTGGCATGCACCAGTCCTTTAGTCAGGTTGGCATGCACCAGTCCTTTAGTCAGGTTGGTATGCACCAGTCCTTTAGTCAGGTTGGTATGCACCAGTCCTTTAGTCAGGTTGGCATGCACCAGTCCTTTAGTCAGGTTGGTATGCACCAGTCCTTTAGTCAGGGTGGCATGCACCAGTCCTTTAGTCAGGTTGGCATGCACCAGTCCTTTAGTCAGGTTGGTATGCACCAGTCCTTTAGTCAGGTTGGTATGCACCAGTCCTTTAGTCAGGTTGGTATGCACCAGTCCTTTAGTCAGGTTGGCATGCACCAGTCCTTTAGTCAGGTTGGTATGCACCAGTCCTTTAGTCAGGTTGGTATGCACCAGTCCTTTAGTCAGGTTGGCATGCACCAGTCCTTTAGCCTGGCACATCTCAGCCAACTGGCTCCTTGCCAGCTTGCCATACTCCTCTGCTGACATGTTTGCCTGCTCTCCCTGACTTACTGAGCTAACAAAAAAAAAAATAAAACAATTGCGATGTGAAACTCTGAATGTTCACTGCGTGGCTGCCCAAGAGTGCAAACACCTTCAGCCACCACTGTACACAAGCTACAGGAATTCAATATCCACACCACTACAAGCCAGTTAATATGTGATGTGGCTATCCCACCACTGGCAAACAATTAATATGTGAAGCCCCTGTACTGGCCCAGTAATCAAGGAGCCTCAATCCTTACCACTTGCAACAGCTAGGAGATATACACACTGGGAGGATGAGAAGTACGTACACAGTAAAGTGCAATTTTCCTTAAGAGCACACAGAGACCACAGTCAGTCCGGGGCTGGTTTCTTCCTCTTTCTCCAGATCCCCAATAAGACTCCCCACTGGCACAGCTATATTATTAAGATCTCAGCTGAGGGGCCAAGCCAAGACCTCCAGCACCCTCTCTGTCCAACCAGTGCTTCGTGTCCCTGCCCAACTAGCTGACACACACACACACACACTTTGAGATTTGATTTATATACAAACACACACACTCACCTGGGGAAGGCTGACACAGGTTTACTAGCTATGCCCACTTCTACCCAGACTATAAGGTAGTTTCCACTGTCACCAACCTCTACTTATCACCTACTATAAGGCCCTTACAAATTATGTCCAATCCTACTGTGTAATGTTACTATTAATCCAAATGGTAGTCTGAACAAGAACAAGGCTATTTAGGAGTAGCCTATAAAGTGTCACCAAACAGATATGCAAGAACTCTCAGAGCTTAGATCTGTCTCACAAGTATCAGCCACAAAGATAGGTTTAAATATATTTAATAATAAATAATAAAAGAACAAGACAATACTCAGTCAATCAACACAGTAACTTCAGAGTTCAAAATCACAGGAAATATTTAAAAACACCATTGCAGGACAGTCTCAAATAAATACAGAAAACATATAAACTAATCTTTACTATATTCCTATCTATATCTATAAGAACTGACTGTACCCTAGACTTACTTAAAGAACAAGGCAAGTGCAGATGGTGATAATGATGAGTGGATGTTCTTGCTAGGTCCAAGACAAAATACAAAGTGCACAGTCTCTCTCTGAAAGAGTTCTTAAACTAATATCAAACATTACTGCTGGGCCAGCTTGGATGACATCACTCTTTGTCACCTGACTTTATTTCCCAGGCTAAACAGAAACTTAACAGAATTTTAATATCTCTGTGTGAGAAATGTATGTCTCTCAGATGTTTGCAGATCTGCAAAGTCATAAAACAATACAATGCTTTTATATTTGAAACATAGTAATTCCTTGTCTTCAAGACAATACAAAAAACTTCTAGCTCTAGACATTGTGTCTGCTACTGAACTGAAACTGAGAGATAACATCTTTTGTTTATGGCCCAGCTATAAAGTAACTTAGCTTCAACTATTCTTAAGTTTTGCAGGTTAATCTTCTATGTTCTAGCAGGGTACACTGTGGATACATCTTAGCTCAGTACATAACATACAGTTCTGTATAAATCATACTAGTATTCACAAATGACATAGAATTATTTACAAAATTCCAGATAGCTGGGCTGGCAGTGTGATAATATGTACCACTGCTGCTCCCCTGTTACCCATGTCTTTCCTGTCCTTTTTATGCATTCAGAATCCTGGTAGAACAATGTGGCAGTCTCCATGCAATGTAACCAGTTTACTGTTGGGAACAGCACTCTTAAATGAGATGCTGTTAAGCCATGGACCATTTCATCAAAACTTGGTAACTTATGACAAGGCTATAAGATATCCATGATAGTTATAAAGGGATGCTGAGGAGAAAGCCCTGTACATGGCAGCATGGAAAGTTTGTTCCTCACATCACCAAGGTCTCTAATTTTAGCTTTTTTATTGGTCAATGAAATGGTCTGTTGTTTAAGGATAAAGTGATCAAACAAGCCATATGTTACATCTATAACATCAATGTCTCCCTCAGTACAACCAGCACATAACAAGCTCTTATTATTTCCAAGGCTCATGGTATAATGCAACATCATGTGATGCCGCTTTTCCCTTTATTTCCTTTTGTTTTTTGTTTACACTCGAAGCACCTACTACAGCCTTAGTACTGATGCTTCTCTGCTCCCACTCCTCCGCTCATTCAGCTGGAATCCTCAGTCTGACAAACTGTTAACATGCAGCTTTCAGCATTGATTTCCTACTGCAGTGAGATCCAGGTGACATCTACATGTAATTCCTGATATTCCAAGTGCTCCCATATCCCTCCTTCTATCCACAGATGCCTTCTCTCTGTACCATTTTATAAGGCATCCAGTGAAGCACAATCCTCTGTTTTTTTGCTTCACTTGCACAAACCATTGACAGCATCTCTGGTAAGCCCACTGATCTACCCCAAGTTCCCAGCACTTCCGGTGTCCTCTGCGTTGCTCCTGCCAGTCTTTAAACTCTCATATCTTTTGCCCCTACATGCAGAATAATGTAGTAACTTTGCTTTATCTGCCCAACTACTTTTAATAGTGTCTGAGCTGCACTATCTAATGTAAATTGTATAATTGTCTCTTCTGATTCTATGCCTTTCAGTTTGGGTCTATATTAGAACATCGAAGTTTCACAACTTCGAATGCTCAAATATTGACCCCTATTCAGCGAACGCTGAAAATAGCGAAATGACAGAAAACCAAATTTTTTCCTAGGAAAAGAATTCAGTAGTCTGTTTCTGTCACTTCGTTGTTTTCAGCACTATGGTGGAAGTTATGGGTCGGGTTCAAGTAAGTGTGCGATTGGGCGCGGGTTAGGTGAGTTAGGGTTAGGGCGCAGGTTAGGTATGTGTGCGATTGTGTGGACGTGAGGGTTAGGGCAGGTTAGGTAAGTTAGGGTTAGGGAGCAGGTTAGGTATGTGTGTGATTGTGTGGACGTGAGGGTTAGGGTGGGTTAGGTGAGTTAGGGTTAGGGCACAGGTCAGGTAATTGTGCGATTGTGTGGACGTGAGGGTTAGGGCGGGGTAGGTAAGTTAGGGTTAGGGCGCGGGTGAGGTGAGTGTGCGATAGTGACGGACCTTAGGGCTAGGGTCTGGGTTAAGGTAAGTGGATAGTTAGTGGTGTGTGTACAGTTTAGTGTAGGGTTAGCTGTACGATTTTAGGTGTATGTGTGTGGATTGTTGTTTGTTTGGTGTGCTTGTGTTGTGTGTATGTGTTTTTGAACAGCAATTTTTTTCCCTAGGAAAAAAATTTGCTGTTCTGCATGTTCGATGTTGTCACCATTCGCTGAATAGGGGTTGATATTAGAACATTCAAAGTTGTGAAATTTCGATGTTCTGATATAGACCCTTTGAGTTGTACTGTTTAATGTAAATCGTATTATAGTCTCTACCAATACTATGCTTCTGAGTTGTACTGTTTAATGTAAATCGTATTTTTGTCTCTACTGATACTATGCATCTGAGTTGTACTGTTTAATGTAAATCATATTATAGTCCCTACCAATACTATCCGTCTGAGTTGTACTGTTCAATGTAAATCGTATTATGGCCTCTACCAATTCTAAGCATATGAGTTGTACTGTTTAATGTAAATTGTATTATTGTGTCTACCGATACTCTGCAGCAGAGTTGTACTGTTTAATGTAAATCATATTATTGTCTCTACCGATACTATGCGTTTGAGTTGTACTGTTTAATGTAAATTGTATTATGGTCCCTACCAATATTATGTGTCTGAGTTGCACTGTTTAATGTAAATCGTATTATGATCTCTACCGATAATATGCGTCTGAATAGTACTGTTTAATGTAAATCGTATTATGGTCTCTACCGATATTATGGTCTCTACTGATAATATGCATCTGAGTTGTACTCTTTAATTTAAATCGTATTATGGTCTCTACTGATATTATGGTCTCTACTGATAATATCCGTCTGAGTTGTACTGTTTAATGTAAATCATATTATGGTCACTACCAATACTATGCGTCTGAGTTGTACTGTTTAATGTAAATCATATTATGGTCCCTACCAATACTATCCGTCTGAGTTGTACTGTTTAATGTACATCATATTATGGTCTCTACCGATACTATGCGTCTGAGTTGTACTGCTGAATGTAAATCGTATTATGGTTTCTACCGATACTATGCGTATGAGATGTACTGTTTAATGTAAATCGTATTATGGTTTCTACCGATACTATGCGTCTGAGTTGTACTGTTTAATGGAAATCATATTATGGTCCCTACCGATACTATGCGTCTGAGTTGTACTGTTGAATGTAAATCGTATTGTGGTCTCTACCAATTCTAAGCATCTGAGTTGTACTGTTTAATGTAAATCATATATTGGTCCCTACCGATACTATGCGTCTGAGTTGTACTGATGAATGTAAATCATATTATGGTCTCTACTGATACTATGCGTCTGAGTTGTACTGTTTAATGTAAATCATATTATGGTCTCTACCGATACTATGCGTCTGAGTTGTACTGTTGAATGTAAATCGTATTATAGTTTGTACTGATACTATGCGTCTGAGTTGTACTGTTTAATGTAAATCGTATTATGGTTTCTACCGATACTATGCGTCTGAGTTGTACTGTTGAATGTAAATCGTATTATAATCTCTACCGATACTCTGCGTCTGAGTTGTACTGTTCAATGTAAATCGTATTATGGTCCTTACCGATATTATGGGCTCTACTGATACTATGCGTCTGAGTTGTACTGTTTAATGTAAATCGTATTATGGTTTCTACCGATACCATACTGTTTCTCATTCCTTTAATTCCCCAGCTCTTCTTGGTATAATATATTCTACCAGTATTAGTGCACACTACACCACACACTTCAGCACCCTTTTCTTTTACTCACCCCCCCCCCCACTGCTTTCTTGCTCTTGTCTTCTAGCATTTTCTTCATCAATCGTCTCTTATTTCCATTTGTAAAATGTGTCTAACTGGTTCTTCCATACTTACCAGCCTTCCTATATTCTGCATTTCCTCAATATGGATCCTGCATGCCTGCCATCTCTTATTTCTGCTTGGCATTTCCAGTTTCATCTAAAATCCTTTGTTTTCATTTCTTTCATCCTCCTAATTTTAAACCCTTGTGTTTTCTCTGGGAATCCATCCCATCCTTATGTGTTTCTGCTGCAGCACTCTCCATGTTTGTTAGCTTTTTCTAAGCAAAATTCTTTACAGTCATGCAGTTTGTTTTATTTTTCCTCAGATCTTGTATAATCCATTTCTACTACAATATTCTTTTTCTGCGTATTATTCCACAGTTTCCAAACTAGGTCATCTTTAGCCTTCTAAAAGCTTCACTTCCCGGTCCTCCCCATAACTCTGTCATGAGCCCTGTACCTTTCATATTTACTCCTCTATCACCCTCTATCACGTTCCCAGGTCTCGTTACTTGTGCAAGCTCTTTTGTGGCCTTACCTTTTGTCATTCAAAATGGTTTGTTTACTTTAGCTAGCAATTTAGAGTAATATCTTGTTTACTAATCCCATATGTCCTATCTTTGTCTGAAGCAACTAACTAGCCTGGCATGACACATACAGACAAGAAGCAATCTTTGCCACATTACAGCAAAACTTAAGCTATTACATTATGTTAGCTTGGTCTCCATAGCAATGCAATTTATAATCAGAGAGCTGTGCTTGGTGCTTGATGTTCTGATGGCTTGAATAATATGTTCTAGGAGTAGAAGATGTACTCCATCTCACTTCTGGAATGTTTTCAAACAACATTTCAGGGAAGCAGCAGAATGCCAATGCTTCAGAGGTATTATATGACCCATACCTCCTACCTCCTGCTCCCCAGCTTCTCTGTCATCCTTCATAGGTTCATAGGTTCATAGGTAGGTACTAGGCTATCTCCCTGAAGGCTTTCGCCACCCCCTTAGATTAGTTCCCTGTGTCTCTGTCTAGCAGAGCCACTGAAGTGATCCCCGGGGTAAACTTTCTGTTTCCCATCCACTCGTCAAGGTTTATCTTGAAGAGGGTTAGCGAGGAGCTCTGCCTAATGTAGATTGGAATCTTGTTCCAGAGAATGGCAAGTCTCTGGGACAGGAATCTATCCCTCCAGCATGTCCTATTTATTGTTGCGGTGAGGTTTAGATCCCTGGAGCATGTGGCTCGAGAGGATATGGTTTTCTTTAGGTGGAGAATGTCCATCAATTCTGGGTTGGACATGGCCTTGTATGTCAGGAAGAGATCACCTCTGAGTAGGTGTTATGCAACCAAGTACAGCTGGAGTTTCTTCATTCGAGCTGCATAGGGCATCTGCTTGAGGCCAGTGATCCCCTTGGTGAGGTACTTCTGTGGTCTTTCCAGTTGTTGCAGGTGTCTTGTAAGGTACATCCCAAATGGGGCATTGTAATCTATGAGGGGTCTGATGAGTGATGCATAGAGGGGCCCAATGACCTCTTTCAATCTGGATGCAAACCCTTTTGTGATTAGGTGGGCCACATAGAAGGATTTTCTAACCACTTTGGCAATGTGACTATCAAAGCAGAGGTTACTATCTACTTGGGTCCCCAGATCCCTTATTACGTCTTCCATATTTAGGGGGTGACCATCAATGTGGTAGTTTGTTTGTACTTTGTTTTTTCCAAAGGGGATGACTATGCACTTTTTGGCATTTAGTTTGAGGCCATGGTTTTGATACCAGGTATCTGTTTCAGTGAGACCCCTTTGGAGGATGTCTCTGTCAGCCGGAGAGTCAA
The DNA here is from genome assembly GCF_019279795.1 of Protopterus annectens. Lineage (NCBI taxonomy): Eukaryota > Metazoa > Chordata > Ceratodontiformes > Protopteridae > Protopterus > Protopterus annectens. Next base: position 39,512,014 of record NC_056746.1, on the reverse strand, counting down.
TTATAGCCCCTAGTTTGCAGTCGTCTGCGAACTTGGTCAGCCATAGTCCTCCTGTGCTTGCCTGTACCTCTGAGAAGTATATGCCGAACAGGAGGGGCCCTAGGACTGAGCCTTGGGGAACACCTCTTCTAACCGGTTTAGAGTCAGACCTAGCTCCTGCAACTCTTACCATGTGGGTTCTGTCCATGAGCCAGCTGGCAACCCATCTCATGACGTAGGGGTTTATGTTCAGACTGGTGAGCTTGTCTATAATACCTGAGTGGGGAATGGTGTCGAAGGCCTTCGCAAGGTCTAGGTAGGCTGTGTGGACCACCTTTCCCTCATCTATAGCCTTGGTTACTGTCTCAAAGAAGTCCCATCAGGTTTAGGAGGCATGATCTGCCCTTAACAAAGCCGAACTGGGTAGGGTCCAGTGTTTGGAGGTTTCCAATGTCTCTGTTAATGAGATCTATGATGATGCACTCCATAGCTTTGCAGACCAAGCTAGTCAGGCTTATAGGGTAATAGTTTCTGGGGTCCGTTGTGGCTCCACCTTTGTGGAGTGGAATAACCATTGCTGTGCACCACTCTGTGGGCACATAGCCTGTGGAGAGGCTGAGTTTAAACAGTGTGTTTAGGTGAGGGGTTAGTTCATCTTGGAGCTCATGTAGGATGCAGCCAGGGACTGGGACACCGTCCGGTCCCATTGATGCTGTGTTTTTTGCTTTGCAGAGGGCTGTTTTAACCTGAGTGTCTGTGATTGCAGGGGCACTACATTCTTCTGGTATAGTTATGGGCCCTTTTGGGGGTGAGAGGGGGGTGAAGTTTGCACTGAACCTGTCTGCCAGGATGTTTGCTATATCAGTCGGTTCAGTGTATTTTTTGCCATTCTGCACTAACTCTGAGCAGATATGAGAATTACCATTTAGATTCTTGACATAGCTAAAGAATGCCTTGTGGTTATCTTTGGAGTCCATGGCAATTTTTCTTTCGAAGCTAGTCTTGGATGATTTTTATGTCACACCTGTCTACCTGCTATCTTGTATTTGTCTATATACACCTGTATATACACCTGCAGTGTTATTCTCTACTCTTAATTGTACGTGTCTTCAGCTTGTTATACATTCACTAAGAAAGTGTATATTTACTTGTAAGCAACTTGCAATGCAAACTCTGCAGTGTTCAACTGTAAATTAGGCTATTTCTTTGTATTCATTGTATCTGTACTTCTGTCATTGCAATGTGATTTTTACACTTGGGTTGAGCCTGCAATTGGTCTGTGTGGATCTATGCTCTACCCAAGTCAACAAATATAAATATATACATACATACATACATAAATAACAGTATTTAAACAGTGCATGAGACAGGAGAAGGAGAGGTGAGTAAAGGAAAAAAAAACAAATCATTTGAAACAGAAAGTCAAGATAAACTCCAGGACTCTGGGCTGTTTTCCTTCTGGGCTGCTTCTGTTCTCATTATAGCTTAAGTTGTACTGAAACATTTTCTTTATAGAAAACATTCTGTACGAATGGTTACCACTCCACCTCTCTGGTCTTAGTGAAAGACAGCACCTCTACCCTCAGGTTTTGTAAGCAATAACATAGATAACTAACTCAACTGCATAAAACTTGAAACAAAATCATTTCAGAAATATATCTCACTTTGGAAGGTGTGCCTGACATAAAAAGTCTACAAAGAGATTAATAAAAGTCATAACTCAGAAAACATGGTTTAAATTTATGAGACAGGAGCTTAAAATCCACAAATGTATGTTGAAGAAATTACAGTTAAAAAAAATCTACAGTCTGAAAATTAACAAAGAGGATGCAATTGTTTTTCATGTCTTTATGTTTGATGTCATACAAATGTGCCCAGACCACTAATGGGTTGGACAGAGACAGTTTTTACCTATGCATTGTCTTTTTTTTTCACAGCCCCTTTTATCTTTAATAGATATAATTATGACACCCTACAATCACATGTAAGATTGTTGTATTTATTTGCAATGGCAGTACTCAAACCTATTGCTTACTTTGAGAATGGGCAAAGAAGATGAAACTTTTGTCCAATGACACTCCCTGGTCTGCGTAATTTGTGATGCCTTAATCACGGTGTAATATACCCCTGCTTCATCATTTGCACACTGATATTTCAACCAAAATTGTTGGAAAGGTTAGGAGTGAAATGCAGGGACACCCCAATTAGTTACCATTTCTGTCATTCGCATCACTTGTCCACTCTGAAAGTTGTTGTGTCTTTCGGCTTTTCCCGGTTAGGGGTCACCACAGTGGAACTCCGGTCCGCTAATGATTGGCAGTAGATTTTTACTTGCCGAGTTGCCAGCTCTGACGCACAACCATCAATGAAGGTATGCCCATTCATGCATGTCTCCACACAGAAGACGCTTTAGCTGAGAATCGAACAGGACAATGTCTTACTGTGAGGCGACAATGCTACCGCAGCACCACCAAGTCCACTCTGAAAGTACACAGTAAAAAAAAAAATATATATATATATATATATATATATATATATATATATATATATATATAGGTCTATGACTTCAGGGGAATTAGGAGGCTGCAAATGGAGGTCCACAGTAAAAGAGGTGTGAATATCATAGGACTTACTTAGGTCTATGCCCCCATGGGAAGGAAATAATAGGTTTAGTATGAGTAGCTGTATGTCATTTAATCTAAATGTGATTTTTTAACTCCAAAACATCTAAAACCTTGGGAGGTTAGTACAAAAAGAACAAGACTCACAAGGTTACATAACACAAAAACAATTTTTCTAAGGGATAAAGCTGTCATCTCAATTTGGACGTAAATCCCCCACATCTCCAAACTTGGAGAAAAGGCAAAAGTTATAAAACCACAAAACTCACCTTTCATTTTTCTTTGAGTATAACCACCATTACAAGACACTGTCAGCCTTCAAGTGATTGCACTTTGCACATCGATCAGCTGGCGGCAGTCAAACAGTAGTTTATCAGGAAAGGCTGAAGGGCTAAAAGCCCTTCTATGTAGGTTTTCCTTTGGCAAACACCTTAAAACTCAATGGGCAGTATGTGATGCAAGAGTATGGGAAATAAATTCCTAGATAAAGTATTGCGTGATTTCATCCAAGCACAACATGCTGTGCACTGATCATACAACTCAACTGTTCAGATTTTCACAAAATGTTCAGATTTTTGGTCACATATTTTTGGTCTGTTCTTCATAAAATTTGTGGTTTTCTGGCAAATTACTGAGGCCTGAAGTCACTAAATAACGCCATAGATTTAGGTTTCAGATTTTGTATCCTTCAGAAAAATGTAATAACAGAAATCCTGTTATTTTAGCAACTTTCTAAATTTATAACAGAAATATTTAAACCCTGTCGCTATTTTTGAGTCCTTCCCCCTATTGTTTTAGGCTTTGTCCAGATTTCTTCTGTTGAAAAGTACAGTACTGGTGAGCCTAGAAAATCCATAGAGAGGAAGGAACACCTGAGTTGTGCCTTTATATCGAGTGCAGGCAAAATTGTTAAAAGAAGGAAAATGCACCTTGCGAAAAGGAAATCTGTTTAGGCCATACTTGCCCATTAAGGATATTATTTGAGAGACAAGTCAAGCAAAGCAGCATACAGAGCTGAGCTGTTTCCACTTTGGTCTACTTTTCTTTTATACCTTTAGCCACACTTGGGAGAAAACAAAAAAGCTCATCACCTTTATAAAGCCAAAAAAACTAAGACTTTGTTTATGCAGCTGCAGATCTAAATGAACAAATGACAGTTAAGCACTGAGTTTAAAAGTTCCTCTTTTTTCAAACCTACATTATGAACTGAGCTGAACTTTATCAAAGCAGGCCATCTCCTCCTCAACTGCTTTTTTATATTTCAGGATGTAACTGAAGTGGGGAGACAAATTACCATGCTCATGGGCCTTCCTTAGAAGGAGAAGTTCTGTTTTCTGGGATACCATATATAAATCCATGATTACAACACAGTACTATTCATGTTATGTAAGAAGTGGCTTATTTATAGTCTACAGTGATATGTTCTTAGTAAAGCTGTTTTATCATGCAGCCTGCAAGAAATGAAGGAGAAACCAGAAGCTATCTTGATAAACTACTATCTTCACAAAGATGTTATTGTGCTTTTACATAATAAAGAAAGAAAATGATATTCGAAGAATCTTTAAAGAAAGTTTAGTGGCACAATTTCTATTGCTTGAGAGGTGTAACTAGTAGGTTGTAGTGATAACTAATGTTATGTTTCCAAGTATATGCCAATATGTGTGTGTGTGTGTGTGTGTGTGTGTGTGTGTGTGTGTGTGTGTGTGTGTGTGTGTGTTTGTGTGTGTGTGTGTGTGTGTGTGTGTGTGTGTGTGTGTCTGTGTCTGCTCTTGTGTGCACGTGTGTGTACGTGCATGTGTGTGTGCATTTTTATGCTCTCACACGTGTGTTTGTGTGTGCATGTGTGTGTGCATGTGTGTGTGTGTGTGTGTGTGCGTGTGTGCGTGTGTGTGTGTGTCCATGCGTGTGTGTCTATGTGTGTGTGCATGTGTGCATGTGTGTATGTATATTTATGCTATCAACACGTGTGTGTGTACGTTTGTGTGTGTGTGTGTGTGTGTGTGTGTGTGTGTGTGTGTGTGTGTGTGTGTGTTTATATGTTTATGGTCTCACACATTTGTGTGTGTGTGTGTGTGTGTGTGTGTGTGTGTGTGTGTGTGTGTGTGTGTGTGTGTGTGTGTGTGTGTGTGTGTGAGTGTGTATGTTTATGCTCTCGTGTGTGTGTGTGTGTGTGTGTGTGTGTGTGTGTGTGTGTGTGTGTGTGTGTGTGTGTGTGTCTGTGTGTGTGTGTGTGTGTGTTTGTCTGTACATGGGTGTATGTCTGCATGCATGTGTGTGTCTGTGTGTGTGTGTACATGGGTGTACTGTATGTCTTGTGTGTATGTGAATGTGTGCATGAGTGTATATGTAGTTTCATTTATATTGTGTATGCACATAGTAGACATCACAGTATCTTTACGGTAGGGGTACACTGTCCCTGCAGCTGAAGGAAGGTTAGTCATGTCTGGAACCAGTAATATGCATAGGGCTAGCACACATATGCATGATTATGCCTTTGCCACCTCTGGAGATGGTAGTTAACTATTGAAGATCTTAGCAAACTTTTATGCAAGCCAATTTTCTAACGTATATCTAAAGTAATTACCAAATATTTATTATTTTCTGAAGGCTTTTTATCACCATCCAGTTTAAAACTCAAGAATGTAATAAATTTTATTAAAATTTTTGGCGACTGTTTTATGGAACATTTTAAAACACTCTGCACATCTCAGTTTCTCCCTACCATTCGAGTTTTATGGTTGGCCTGCAAAGATAATAACCTTTCTTTAGTCATTGCTCTCACCTCCACAAAAACAAAAATGACAGTGTACTAATGGCCCTAGATGCTTCTGTGATATCTTCTAATTAAGTTTACATTCAATTCTTTTACTGACTTTCTCCAACTGCAACCTGTCAAAGATATTTAATGCAGTCAGTATATTAGTAAATGGGTTTGCTTGTGAATAACACTGATATTTCTATGCATACCAGGCAAGAATGCCCACTTTCCATATAACTACTCAATATTCACATGCAAATTTTGATTGGAGGATTTTACAGTGATAAATGCACTCCAGGCCTTAGTTTCTGCCTCTGTAGATGGCATATTATTTTATTTATCACAAGCAACCACCTTTATCTATCACAATTATAGATATCTACTCCATTACTGTTAAAAGAAATCAATGACTTTTTAGTGTGAAATTATAAACTCAATCTTTTCCTTAAACTGTTCCTATACTTTAACAAGCCAGAGAAATATCCAATATCAGTTAATAATGTAAATATTCAATATCAGTTAATGCTGTAAATATCCAATATCAGTTAATACTGTAAATATTCAATATCAGTTAATGCTGTAAATATCCAATATCAGTTAATACTGTAAATATTCAATATCAGTTAATACTGTAAATACTCAATATCAGTTAATGCTGTAAATATTCAATATCAGTTAATACTGTAAATATCCAGTATCAGTTAATACTGTAAATATCCAAATATCAATTAATACTGTAAATATCCAATATCAGTTAATACTGTAAATATCCAAATATCAGTTAATACTGTAAATATCCAATATCAGTTCATACTGTAAATATTCAATATCAGGTAATACTGTAAATATTCAATATCAGTTAATGCTGTAAATATTCAATATCATTTAATACTGTAAATATCCAATATCAGTTAATGCTGTAAATATTCAATATCAGTTAATAATGTAAATATCCAATATCAGTTAATGCTGTAAATATCCAATATCAGTTAATACTGTAAATATTCAATATCAGGTAATACTGTAAATATCCAAATCAGTTAATACTGTAAATATCCAATATCAGTTAATACTGTAAATATCCAATATCAGTTCATACTGTAAATATTCAATATCAGGTAATACTGTAAATATCCAATATCAGTTAATACTGTAAATATTCAATATCAGTTAATACTGTAAATATCCAATATCAGTTAATGCTGTAAATATCCAATATCAGTTAATACTGTAAATATCCAATATCAGGTAATACTGTAAATATTCAATATCATTTAATCCTGTAAATATTCAATATCAGTTAAAATTGTAAATATTCAATATCAGTTAATAATGTAAATATTCAATATCAGTTAATACTGTAAATATTCAATATCAGTTAATGCTGTAAATATTCAATATCATTTAATACTGTAAATATCCAATATCAGTTAATGCTGTAAATATTCAATATCAGTTAATACTGTAAATATCCAATATCAGTTAATGCTGTAAATATCCAATATCAGTTAATACTGTAAATATTCAATATCAGGTGATACTGTAAATATCCAATATCAGTTAATACTGTAAATATTCAATATCAGTTAATACTGTAAATATCCAATATCAGGTAATACTGTAAATATTCAATATCAGTTAATACTGTAAATATTCAATATCAGTTAATGCTGTAAATATCCAATATCAGTTAATACTGTAAATATCCAATATCAGTTAATACTGTAAATATTCAATATCAATTAATACAGTAAATATCCAATATCAGTTAATGCTGTAAATATTCAATATCAGTTAATACTGTAAATATCCAATATCAGTTAATACTGTAAATATTCAATATCAGCTAATACTGTAAATATCCCATACTGCGGTGGTGGTGCTGCGGTAGCGTTGTCGCCTCATAGCAAGACGTTGTCCCATTTAATTCTCAGCTAGAGCATCTTCTGTGTGGAGGCATACATGAATGGGGCGTGCCTTCATTGAAGGTTGTGCTTCAGGGTTGGTAAACCGGTACGTAAACATCCACTACCAAACATTAGTGGACCAGAGTTGTGGCGACCCCTAACCGGGAAAAGCAGAAAGACACAAACAAACTATAAATATCCAATATCAGTTAATACTGTAAATATTCAATATCAGTTAATGCTGTAAATATTCAATATCAGTTAATACTGTAAATATTCAATATCAGTTAATATTGTGAATATCCAATATCAGTTAATACTGTAAATAATCCATATCAGTTCCTCTAAATATTCAATATCAGTTAATATTGTGAATATCCAATATCAGTTAATACTGTAAATATTCAATATCAGTTAATGCTGTAAATTTTCATTATCAGTTAATACTGTAAATATTCAAAATCAGTTAATGCTGTAAATATCCAATATCAATTAATACTGTAAATATCCAATATCAGTTAATACTGTAAATATCCAATATCAATTAATACTGTAAATATCCAATATCAGTTAATACTGTAAATATCCAATATCAATTAATGCTGTAAATATTCAATTTCAGTTAATGCTGTAAATATCCAATATCAGTCAATACTGTAAATACTCAATATCAGTTAATGCTGTAAATATCCAGTATCAGTTAATACTATAAATATTCAATATCAGTTAATACTGTAAATATCTAATATCAGTTAATACTGTAAATATTCAATATCAGTTAAAGCTGTAAATATCCAATATCAGTTAATGCTGTAAATATTCAATATCAGGTAATACTGTAAATATCCAATATCAGTTAATACTGTAAATATCCAATATCAGTTAAAATTGTAAATATTCAATATCAGTTAATACTGTAAATATCCAATATCAGTTAATACTGTAAATATTCAATATCAGTTAATATTGTAAATATCCAATATCAGTTAATACTGTAAATATCCAATATCAGTTAATACTGTAAATATTCAATATCAGTTAATGCTGTAAATATCAAATATCAGTTAATGCTGTAAATATTCAATATCAGTTAATACTGTAAATATTCAATATCAGTTAATATTGTGAATATCCAATATCAGTTAATACTGTAAATACTCAATATCAGTTAATGCTGTAAATATCCAGTATCAGTTAATACTATAAATATTCAATATCAGTTAATACTGTAAATATCTAATATCAGTTAATACTGTAAATATTCAATATCAGTTAAAGCTGTAAATATCCAATATCAGTTAATGCTGTAAATATTCAATATCAGGTAATACTGTAAATATCCAATATCAGTTAATACTGTAAATATCCAATATCAGTTAAAATTGTAAATATTCAATATCAGTTAATACTGTAAATATCCAATATCAGTTAATACTGTAAATATTCAATATCAGTTAATATTGTAAATATCCAATATCAGTTAATACTGTAAATATTCAATATCAGTTAATGCTGTAAATATCCAATATTAGTTAATACTGTGAATATTCAATATCAGTTAATGCTGTAAATATCCAATATCAGTTAATACTGTAAATATTCAATATCAGTTAATACTGTAAATATCCAATATCAGTTAATGCTGAAACTATTCAATATCAGTTAATACTGTAAATATCCAATATCAGTTAATACTGTAAATATCCAATATAAGTTAATATTGTAAATATTCAATATCAGTCAATACTATAAATATTAAATATCAGTTAATACTGTAAATATCCAATATCAGTTAGTACTGTAAATATCCAATATCAGTTAATAATACTGTAAATATTCAATATCAGTTAACGCTGCAAATATCAGTTAATACTATAAATATTCAATATCAGTTAATACTGTAAATATACGCTATCAGTTAATACTGTAAGTATTCAATATCAGTTAATATTATAAATTTTCATTATCAGTTAATACTGTAAATATTCAATATCAGTTAATACTGTAAATATCCAATATCAGGTAATACTGTAAATATTCAATATTGGTTAATACTGTAAATATTCAATATCAGGTAATACTGTAAATATCCAATATCAGTTAATACTGTAAATATTCAATATCAGTTAATACTGTAAATATCCAATATCAGTAAATACTGTAAGTATTCAATATCAGGTAATACTGTAAATATCCAATATCAGTTAATACTGTAAATATTCAGTATCAGGTAATACTGTAAATATTCCTTATCAGATAATACTGTAAATATCCAATATCAGTTAATACTGTAAATATTCCATATCAGTTCATACTGTAAATATTCAATATCAGGTAATACTGTAAATATCCAATATCAGTTAATACTGTAAATATTCAATATCAGTTAATACTGTAAATATCCAATATCAGTTAATAATGTCTGCTTAAATATTTGTTCATTTTATTTACTTATTTACTGCCACCAGGAACTGTCTGCTTTCAGTGGGGTGGGGGGGACCAAAGTGGTAGCAACTTCTGTTTACTGGCAATAACATTGAATTCTATGTAAGAATTGTAAAGAATTGTACTGGAGCTTTTCTCCCTGGTTCTCCACATAAAAGGGGAGGATAAGCAAAGACAAATAGATATATAAATAAATTAAATAAATATTCATACTGACTAGGCAAAATTTGGTAGGACACTGGGGAAAGTCCCATACTTTGTCTGGTAACAGAAAGGATGAAGGTGCAAAACAAAGATAATGGAAGAGTAGAGATATGGAGTAACAGAATAATGTAATTTATACTCTTACTATAGCAGGAAGAAGGCTGGATTATACCTTTGTGGTAAACATGATAACTGAGAAAGAACGTGATGAAGATAGTGAAGCTGTGGAAATGTATTTTCCATTAAAAAGATAAGGTCGGCTCCACTGGAATAGAGCATAGAGAGAAAGCCCTGATGCAATATGAATGACCTGAGTTCAGTTCATGGCTCTGGCATCTATTGCAGCTGAAAGAGAACAGAATGTTGAGCCTTTTCTTGCTCACTGCTCTTTTGGTTGGAGGACGGGATGCTATGCTGATCGTTTGGGTCATTCTTTTCAACTCAGTGGAGATCAGAATGCAGAATTTAGGTAAGAGGCCATGCATGTAGGAAGGGTTGGGCTTTACTCCCTACTTAGAGTGGAGATAGGAATGGTCCTAGATCAAAGAGGGTCCTCTGATAGTTGAATGATCCTAGACTAAACAGGGTCCACTAATAAGAAGTGCCATCAGCACAAAGGGACCAGAGCTAGTCAAGACAATCTCAGCTTGGTCACAGTATGAAGGCATTGCCTTCCCTTCCCTTCTCTCTCTATTAGGAAGAATGCATGGCCCAATGACCATTTAGTCACTTTATTTGGAAGGATTAGATCCATCCAGTGAATGGTTACACACAAGGGCAGCCAGTCCATTGAGAAAGCAAGGGTTTGAAGTCTACAGTAAGCTGGCAAAAATAAATAAATAAAATACAAAGTAAAAAAAAGTTATAAAGCTTCTAAGTCTGTTGAAATCAAAAGTCACATATTTGAACATCTGACTGGCAGCTAAGAACTGTTCTTTTTTCAGTTTTAGAGGCATGTGATGGAACAGAACATGACACACTCTAGAGAATGGTTTGAGGCTTGCCAGGGCAGAAAAGCATGGTCATATGAGGACGCAACTGCAATAGTAAAAACATCAATTCAGTATCATAAAAAAAAAAAAAAAAACGTGTGAGGGGGATAGCCAATAATTCATGCTACAAGTGAAAAGGGGATTCCAGCAGTTAACATATATGGGATTCTGCATTCTGTTATTGAAATACTGGGGCTTAAGATTCAGGACAATTGTTCACTGATTCATTTAGAAACAGACAACTTTTATTAGGTGTCATTTGAATGTTTTCTTTAGCAATTGTGAAAAGGATAGTTGTTACCCAGAGTAGACAGTCAAATTCAAAGTAACCTTTATTGTCATTTAGGGTTACACACGTGCAGCCTAAATGAAATGCTGAGCATCAACTCACCAGGGAGTACAAGGGAAGCAAGAATAAGAACAACCGTCGAACATTTCCATTTAAAAAGATACTCGATACAAGACCCACAGAAGGATAAATAAATCAACAATAACAGCAACCCCCCAACAGTCATAAGAAGAATACTGTACATAGCAGCATGACAGAGTAGGATTGCACATGTTAAAATTGTCCTCCTTTGTTCATTTCCATCAAACAAACAGCAGGCAATTGCACATGAATAAGAAAATATATTGTTACATCAAAAAATAAAAAAAGATATTGAACATTTTTCAGCTGAGCTACATATTCTGAATGACTACTGACTAAATAATCGGTGCTGGTATCAGAGTTTATAAGTCTCAACACTGTTGGGTAGAAACTGTTTAAGTATCTGGTGGTCCTGCAGTGGCTACTCCGATATCTCTTGCCCAAAGGCAGTTGAGTAAACTAGCCTTGTGCAGGGTGAGAGTGGTCACAAATTATTTTGGATGTACATTTAATGCTTCTTGCTGGGAAAAGATCCTGGATTGATGGTACGTTGGCGCCCATGATTTTTTTGGCAACTCGTATCACTCTCTGTAGCTCCTTTCTTTCTGCTCTCAACTGTTCCTATGTAGAAATGGTGAGGACAGTAGGTGGGAGCTTTGCTTTGTTTTAGCCTTCTGAGAAAGTAGAGACATTGGTGTGCTTTTTTGACCAACTGTTTAGTGTTCACAGTCCAAGAGAGATCCTCCGAAATCTGCACCCCCAAAAACTTTGTAGATTTGTCCTTTCCACCTCTTCACCATTTATCATAAGTGGTGGGTGTGTTGTTGACCTTTCCCTGAAGTCTATAATGGTCTCTTTTATTTTATTGACATTCAGGTCAATGAGTCGACCTCATCTCCTGTAAGTTCTATCAACCTCCCCTTTGATGAGGCCCACAACTGTAGTATCATCTACAAACTTAATGGTGTGATTCATGTTGTATTTTGCAGAGTAATCATGGGTGAGGATGGTGAACATTAGAGGGCTTAGCACACAACCCTGAGGAACACCGGTGTTGAGTTTTATGCATCCTGAGGAGTTGTTGCCCACACATGTTTTCTGCGATCTGTTTGTCAGGAAGTCGAGGATCCAGTTGCACGTGAACTGCTAACTCCAAGATGTACAAGCTTGACAATAAGTTGCATTGGAACCACTGTACTGAATGCTGTGCTGAAGTCAATAAACAACAGCCTGACATAGCTGTTTCTTCCCTCCAGAAGATCAAGTGAGATGTGGAGTGCCATTGAAATAGCATCGGCAGTGGATCTGTTAGCCTGATAAGTGAACTCTAGAGGGTCGAAGGTGGATGGAAGATTTGCTGACAGATGTCTTTTAACTAGTCTCTCAAAGCATTTCATGACATTTGAAGTTAGAGCAACCAGTCTGTAGTCAGATTCAGGCAGGCTGTATTAGCTTTTTTTGTGGGAGAGGGACAATATTCATAACCTTGAAGCAAGAGGGAACTTTGCCAAAAATAAGGGAGGTGTTGAGAATATCAGTTAGAACTGGGCATAGTTGGTCTGCATAGCCTTTAAGTACTTTGCCCAGTATTTTAGCAGGACCAGCAGTGTTCCTGGGGTTCACTTACTTAATTTGAGATCTCACTTCATTGGAGTTATGGCTGAGTACCCCATCCTCCTGGTTGATACAGTGCAGCTCAGAAGTGCTGATGTTATAAAGGAAAAAATGTATAAGTATTTCAGTGAACACTTGCAAATTATGGACTGGGACATGGGAAGTGTGCTGTGTGTTAGATTAAAAAAACAGTATTTGCCAAATACAAACATTGTAAATGGAAAACGAAGAACTCTGAAATATTGGGGAAATCCCAAAAAGGACTAGTATTGCATGAATGTAACACTTTCAGTTGCTGCTTGTATTCATGTACAAGTCAACTTCATGTACGAGTCAAGCAGACCGTTTTTGAGAACAGAAATCAATGAAAAACATTGAGTCTAGGTATTGTGCTTTTCTGTAGATTCATAGATTGTTACAAGACTAATGATGGGGGGGGGGGGTTCTAAGCCTAGTTTTACTGAAAGAATAACGATGCCCCATATCCAATTAGGATATTGAGAACCAGGCATTTATAAGCATCCTGTGTCCATAAGGGACATGAATGCCAGGCCTGCTGTGAATTTCCTAGTCCCCATCCACCTGTGTAGGTTGTTTTTAAACTGAATAATAGACAAACTCCACTTCATATGGATGAGAAGCTTGTTCCATAGAACGGTCTGTCTCTGGGACACGTATCTGTCTCTCCAACATGTTCTGTTTAAGTCACAAACAAAATTCAGGTCCCTAGACCTTGTATTTCTGGTACCCTTTGACTTACAAATATGTAAGAGATTCATAAGTGTGGAATTTGCAGATGCCTTGCAAGTCAGGCGTAGATTACCCCTCAGCAATCAACAGGAGACTGAGTAGAGGGAAAGGGCTTTAAGGTGGTCTTCATTAGGCAGGTTTGTTACTTTGTATTCTTTTTTGTAAGGAACCTCTGGGGTTGCTCTAGTTGCTGCATATACCTGGTCAGATACATACCAAAGGAAGCATTGTGCTCTATGACTGCTCTGATAAGTTGTGCAACATAAAAGGAATTCCTCACCACTGTGGCTATCTGGTGGTTGAAGATAAGCCTATTGTCTATGTGTGTAAACAGATCCCTGACTACTGGGCATATTATCAACATGGTAATTAGCCAGGATATTTGACTTCCCAAAGGGTACAATTATGCATGTCTTACCATGACTATGGCACCATTTGTTAGTCAAAGACAGGCCTTCTTGAAGAATGCTAGTGTCTGCAGGGAAGTCAATGATAACCCCCAGCTTGCAATCATCTGCAAACTTAGACATAAACTTTTATCATTTGCTTCCATTTCAGAGAAATAGATGCCAAAAAGGAGCAGGCCCTTTACCGAGCCCTGGGAGACTCCGCTAGTGACTTGCCTCTTGATGGAGATGGCCTCACCTGTTTTGACCTCCTAAGTCCTATCAGTGAGCCAGTTGGGTATCCAGTTGCTGATAAAGGGTTTATACATAAATTAGTAAGTTTGTCTATAATGCCTGAGTGGAGTATTGTATCAAAAGCCTTGGCCTCCTTTGTGCAGGGGAATGACTGTAGCCATCTTTGATTCCTTAGGCACAAAATCTGACTGAAGTGTCCAGTTGAAAACTGATTCAAGTGGACCAGAGAGGTCATGTTTCAAGCTATTTATTAAACATCCAGGAATGTTATTGGGGGCCCATCAATGCAGTGTCTTAGGCCTTGGAAAGTGTGTTGATGGCCCTTTCCCTGGTAATGGTTGAAGGGGATTGTGGTATGCGGTATTTCCTTTGGACTATCTGGGGAGTGGAGGGAGAAATTTGAGGTGAACCTGTCAGCCAAAAGGTTGGCAATGGCCTCTGGTTCAGTGTGGGTGATGCTGCTTATGATATGTTCTGTACATTGGTGTGTAGTTCCCCTGAGGTTCTGGGCACAGCTCTAGAAAGCTTTGTGGTTGCCCTTTGCCCGAGAAGCTATTTTGTTTTCAAATTTAGCCTTTGAAGTATAATTAACCCTCATAGCTGCCTGTTTAGATTAGTAAGAGGGATTTTAGTATATATGGCTTTATTCCTGCTATGCTTGGCAAATATTTCTTTCCTTTGTCATAGAACTGATTGATATTGTGATTCCATCAGGGTGGCATGTCTTTTGGGTTTGGCTCATACCTGCCCGAGACACATAATCAGTGAGCTCAATCATGTCTCATTTCATATAGTCAAGGGAGGTATGTCTCAGGTCATTAGCACCAACATGGACTATGACAGAGTCATACTGGAACCTGTGGTTCAATGACCTGAGTACCAGTGAGACTTAAAGGATCCTATCCCCAGAAAGGCAGCTAACTATGACTTTCTTCTTACTCAGTCTGGTGAGGAAGACATTGGTGTTTCTCACTATATAATCACTAATGACCAGCAATTTTGGCTGTGTGCTGGTCTGCCTTAAGGGCTTAGCAACTTAACTTGCATTTGTAATATACAAAAAAGGAAGAAGAAATGCAAATACAAGTTACCCATATGTTTTTATTTTTTTCATGGACAGCTTTTCTATTGCAGGTATTTTTTCTTTTATTTTGATAGAATTACAACAATCAAGACAGTGTGTGTTCATGTGAATGGCAACAGTAAACTGCAGTACATTACTGTGGACATTTTAGCAATCAGGTTTAGGGGACTGTGGCAGTGAATGCTAGAAGCAAAATGAAGTACGTTACTTTGGCCATTATAGTGATTCGGGTGCAGGGTGCCTCTGAATCATAGCAGCAAAATAAAATATATTACTGTGCTCATTATTTCTTTTACTTTATTTGTGATCATGGAGGTGATCTCCAAAAGCAGCAATGCTATTGTTATTCATTAATAATGGATACTCATGTATTCCAGAATAATTTTTCTCTTACAACTATTTTTATTATTACTGTTATGATTCCAGATTCTTCCTCTAAATATCCAAATACCTCATACACAAGTCAAATCCATTTTGGGAAATTATTGACATACATTTATATTAGTATAAATGGCAATCATTATAGCAAATAAGATGTTCACAATGTTGGAAAAGAGCATTTAATTAGCAACTGTAAAATAATTTGTTCTAAATGTAATGCAGATGGTCATTTGTGGTTTAATTGCAACACAGTGTTTAAAAATAATATGGAAAATGTTAAGGAATATATTAATTGAAATGGAGATCATGATGAAATTAAATACAGAAATGAATGAAAATAAAAATTAAAATTATATAGATGATGTCAACATAACTGTAGACAGAACAGAAAATGAATGTAACATGGTTGAGAAAGAAAAACAAATAATAATAATATGTATAAAATAGATTTGATTGAAGATCAGTATGTATGTATATCTTTAAGAAGCTTTCCATGAGCTTGCAAAGGTGTATAAATACTGAGCACATACAAGCCTGAGTGCCAATTTGTGGTAAGCTGTTGAGATGTAAGCATACATATCTGTGTAGTCTGTCAATCAGTCCATTTATATTTTGTACTACGTCTACCCATTCTGACGTGTGTCTATGTAATAAAACATATAAACGAACTACCCCACCTGTTCATCTTCAGTAGTAAACCAAGATGGGCGACATTTGATATTGTGAAATCTTGAGAACGGCAATATAGGAGTTATGACAATGTGTCTGAAAATGAGGGAATGAAGGGAAGATACACTTAGTAAAGGGTTAAAAGTGAAAAACAGAGTCTAGCAGATAAGCAAATAGAATAAAGGAAAATGTTATTTTAAATGTACTGGCACTAAATGTGAAAAGTATAAAAGGGGATTGCAGAGATTTGAAGTGCTGTGATGGCATAAAAAGGAGAAGCAGATATAATGGCTGGGATTCTTAGACAAGTGCTGCACACATAAGTAGCCCTAAGTTTTGAGGAGGCTGTTAGATATATATTCAGACACATTTAATAGTGCATGTACACATCTGCTTGATAGAATATATAGCGAAATATAGACATGTAAATGCATGTACATTTCTGTTTGTTAATATATATATATATATATATATATATACACACACACACACACACACACACACACACACACACACACACACACACACACACACACACACACACTAAAAGGTTAAACTTTCCTTAGTTAGAAACATGCATGGTCTGGCATCCAATTGCATGTATGTACTACAGAATGTTCTGAGCCTGGTACAAGTTTAGTTTCGAGGAGAATTCAGATAAGAAACCCAGGTGCAGGAATAAACAACCCCCTACTGGTTGGAGACAGAAACAATTTCCTAATAAGAACGACTCCCGAAAAGTTTAAGACTGTCACATAATTTACCTTGAAACAAAACAAACTGCAGCTTATCAGTAGACTGTATGACATCAAGCAAATACCAAAGTACTGACTTTGAAAGTTCCCGCACAGACTGCATTACATCAAGCAAATTCCAAAGACTGCTTTCATAAAAAAAAAAAAAGAGTATAAAAAACAATGACTGAGTGGTGGGTGTGACACAAGGGAAATATTTCCAACTCAGCTATCTGGAATTTTGTAAATAATTATATGTCATTTGTGAATAGTAATATGATTTATATAGAGGTGTGACAGAAGGAGATACTGCCAGCACAACTATCTGGAATTTTGTAAATAATCTTATGTCATTTGTGAATATTAACATGATTCATATGCTTGCCTTACAAATGTAAGAGAGCTATATGTTATGTGTATATTAAACTACTGGTACAGAAGTGTGTGTTGAATAGGATACTGAGCTTAGAACAGAAATGTATATGTTTTAACAGTAGAAACTAGAACATACAGGGTTAACTTGCAAAACTTCAAGAATATACATTGAAACTAAATTGTTTTATGATTGTGCTATAAAAGTTATCTCTCAGTTTAAGTTTAGAAGTAGACACAATGTCTAGAGCTAGACGTTTTTATATTGTCTTGGAAGAGATCTTTGCCAGAGATGGTCTGCACCTGTTGCCCCTGGGATTCAGGTTACTGGCTAAGGCTCTTGCCACCCCTATAGTGCCTTTTTTAGGCAAAGCTCAAAGAAAAAAAAACACCACCATAACAGATATAGGTATGCAAAATCTGAAGGTAATGCTACTCAATGGTAGAAGTCTAAACCTCAAAATGCACTCTCTCGAGGCACTCCTAAAAATGGAGAACATTGATATCTGTGCAGTAACTGAGACCTGGTTCAAGGCTCCAGAGAGCACCCCTGCAATACCAGGTTACAACTCTTACAACACTTTTCAGCCACCAAACCAGGACTGAAGCACTAAAGGCAGAGGAGTGTCCATATTCACCATGGATATTCACACCTCCAGGCTAGTTGCCCAACACAATGCATCTGAAATCCTGCAGGTGCAACTAACACTAGGTAAGACTGCAATCCAAATTGTAGCTTGCTACAGATCCCCCACCATGCCCCAAGATTCTAACTACACCTTTCTAAACATACTAGAAAATATTAAGATACAACCAAACACCCTAATACTGGGTGGTTTCAACTATCCTGCCATTAATTTGGAAAACTACTCTGGTACCCACACCTTTGCCCAACGGTTCTTTGAATTCATAAATTCCAATGCCCTGGACCAACTAAGCCATAGTCCCACCAGGGGCTCAAATATGCTAGACCTGGTCATCACCAACATGGGAGATCGATGCTCCACACCATTAGTCACCCACTCGTTGGTCAGTTCTGACCATAAGTTAATCACCCTTGATGTCCACATTCCACCCCCACCCCCCAGTAGGGAAATCTCTATAAAAAACTTCCCCAAAGCCAACTTCATGCTATGCAAGTCAGAAGTGACAAACTTCATGACATCCATGCAGACGGGAACCGAAAGTTCGACTGCTGAATATTACACTAAGGCACTGTACGAGCACATCCACTCATGCATGAATCATGCCATTCCAAACAGAACCAAGATGATCTCCTCCAAAAAAAGGAACCGAATCTGGTGGCCCACTGCCATAAACAAACTATACAACAGAAGGAAGAAACTGTTGCAGAAAAGAGGAAAATCCCAGGATGCAAAAAACTCCCTTACCAGCCTCAGTAAGAAGCTGAGATCCCTCATAAAATCCTCCAAAGCTAGTTACGAAAATAAAATTGCCAAAGGTTCTAAGGACAACCACAAGACATTCTATAGTTATGTCAAGACTCTAAATGGCAATGCTCAGATCTGCTTTCAGCTACAACAGAATGGCATCAAATATACTGATCCCAAGGATATTGCCAATATCCTGGCAGATCGATTCAGTGCCAACTTCACCCCCTCTCACCCCCTAAAGGGCCCATCTCAATATCAAAAGATTGCCAAATTCCAGTAATCATGGCCACACAGGTAAAAACGCACTCTCCAAAGTTAAGAGTACAGCATCCATGGGACTAGACAACATCCCAGGCTGTGTACTACATGAACTACAAAATGAATTGGCACCCCACCTAAGTGTCATGTTTAATCATAGCCTCACTTCAGGCTTCATGCCCAATAAGTGGTGCACAGCTACAGTTATTCCACTCCACAAGGGGGGGATCCACCTTGGATCCCAGGAACTATTGTCCCATCAGTCTGACGAGCCTGATCTGCAAAACCATGAAACCTTTATCATGGAACTTATAAACAAAGACATTGGCAACCTTCAAACACTGTACCCCACCCAGTTTCACTTTGTAAAGGGCCAGTCTTGTATCCTCAACCTGATTGACTTCTTTGAATCAGTCTCCAGAGCTGTGGATGAGGGTAAGGTGGTCCACACAGCCTATCTGGACCTCGCCAAGGCCTTTGACACCACCCCCCACTCTGGAATCATAGAGAAACTTACTAAGCAGGTCATTAATCCCTACATCACTCAGTGGGTTGCCAACTGGCATACTGACAGAACCCACACTGTAAAAGTAGCCGACTCAAAATCCAGCTCCAGACAAGTGACAAGTGTCAGGGTTCAGTCCTGGGACTGCTCTTGTTTGGCATCTACTTCTCTGAAGTACAGGCCAGCACTAAGGGACTTTGGCTAACAAAGTTTGACTGAAATTGCAGGCCATTATTGAATCCCCAAATGATGTGGCTATTCTGCAAAAGGGCCTTACAGAAACAGATGCTTGGTGCCGGAGCCTTGGGCTCAAGCTCAATGACAAGAAATGTATAGTTATCCCCTTTGAGAAAAAACAAGTACCCATGAATTACCACATAAGTGGCAGTACACTAAACACCGAAAGTGTGATAAGGGACTTAGGGACACAGGTGGACAGTGGTCTCACCTTCGATAACCACATAGCCACAACAGTCAGGAAATCCTTTTATGTGGCATACCTCATTACTAAGAGCTTTTCATCCAGAAAAAAGGAGGTCATTGTCCTACTGTACTCATCCCTCATTAGACCCATTATAGAGTACAATGCCCCGTTTGGTATGTACCTCACAAGACACCTGCATCAACTGGAAAGGCCACAGAAATACCTCACTAAAAGAATCACAGGCCTAAAGCAGATGCCCTATGCTGACCGTCTAAAAAAAACTCCATCTATACTCTGTCACATATTGCCTACTCAGAGGCGATCTCTGCTTAACATACAAGGCCATGTCAGACCCAGTGCTGTTGGACGTGCTACACTTAAAGAAATCCCAATCCCTCAGAGCCACACACTCCAGGGATCCAAAACTGGTCATCACAATGAACAAATCATGCTGGAGGGATAGGTTCCTGACCCAGAGACTCCTCATACTCTGGAATAGACTGCCCATACATGTCAAGCTGAACGCCTCTTTGGCCCTCTTCAAAAGGAACCTTGACAACTGGATGGGAGATAGGAAATTCACCCTGGGGATCACATCAGTCACCCTGCTAGACAGGGGACCAGGGAAGTAAATATTTTGGGAAGAAATAGCCAGGGAAATGTTATGGCTAGGCTTGTATAGGCCCTAGGGTCGATAGCCTAGTACTAACCTATGAACCTATGAACTTATGAGAAGCAATTACTAGGTTAGAAAGACAGAAGTGTTTTATTGTTTTAAGACTTCATAGGAGCCCCGCAGACATGAGCAAACATCTGAGAGATATGTATTTTTGACACAGAGATGTTAACTTATGTTAGTTTCTGACAAAAAGGGTTTAGCTTGGAAACTGAAGTAAGGTGAGAAAAAGTGATGTCATCCAAGCTAACCCAGCAGTAATATTTGATATTAATTTAAGAACTCTCTTAGAGAGAGACTGGGCATTTTGTATTTTGTCGTGGACCCAGCAAGAACATCCACTCATCATCACATCTGCACTTGCCCTGCTGTAAGTAAGTTTTTTAGGGCCTAGTCACTCTTTTAGATATAGTTAGGAATATAGTAAAGATTAATTTAGATGTTTTCTGAATTTATTTGAGACTGTCCTGCAATGTTGTTTTAAATATTTCCTGTGATTTTGAACTCTGATGTAATTGAATACATATTTAGTGCTTTCTTGTTCTTTTATTATTATTAAATATATTTAAAACCTATCTTTGTGGCTGATATTTGTGACACATATTTGAGCTCTTAGAGTACTTGCATATCTATTTGGTGACACTGTACAGGCCACTCCTAAATAGCCTTGCTCTTGGTCAGACTACCATTTGAATTAGTAGTAACATTACACAGTGAGATTGGACACCCTTTGTTAAGGGCCTTAAAAGTACTGATAAGAGTGGTTGGTGGCAGTGGATACTACCTCAAAGTCTGGGCAGAAGGGGAAATAGCTAGTAAACCTGTGCCAGCCTTTCCCAGGAGTGTGTCTGTGTGTGTGTGTGTGTGTGTGTGTGTGTGTGTGTGTGTGTGTGTGTGTGTGTGTGTGTGTGTGTGTGTGTGTGTGTGTGTGTGTGTGTGTGTGTGTGTGTGTGTGTGTGTGTGTGTGTGTGTGTGTGTGTGTGTGTGTGTGTGTGTGTGTGTGTGTATTTGTATATAAATCAAACCTCAAAGTGTGTGTTTGTCAGCTACTTGGGCAGGGACACAAAGCACTGGTAGAATGGAGAGGGTGCTGGAGGTTTTGGTTTGGCCACTCAGCTGCGATCTCAACCCTATAGCTGTGCTAGTGGGGAGTCTTATTGGGAATCTGGAGAAAGAGGGAGAAACCAGCTCCAGACTGACTGTGATCTCTGTGTGCTCTTAAGGGAAATTGCACTTTACTGTGTGTGTGTACTTGTCATCCTCCCATTGCACACATCCCCCACTGTTGCCAGTACTGAGGATTGAGGATCCTTGATTGCTGGACCAGTGCAGGGGTATCACAGAGGATTTGATCTGATCTTGTTAGATCTGGTACATGTAGGTACATGTTTGTTTTGAGGTAACTGGAGAATAACATTCATATGTGCATTGAGAAGTTAAAACCTGAGACATTAAAACCTGGAAACTGTGACAGTATCGTACATGTCTTCTGTTACATAGACAAGCTATTTTATTAGCAACTGCGCAAAGTTAGCATATAGTGCTGAAAAGGTTAATAGTCAGCAAAGTTCAGTGAATTAATCAGACCTTGGTTTCAGTAAGCAACAGCAGCACCAGCATAAATAACTTTTCAGTGGTGAGCCCAGCCTGTATTTGAACACAGGGGGAGTGGTGTCTGTATAGGGTCACTCCAGTAAACAGTAAATGTGCAGTAACTAACATTTATGTATGTGACTGAGTCCTGAATAGGAGCATTTCAGTTTTCTACAGTTTGCAGCAGTACAGTTCCCAGACATCTGGATCTGGAGCAAGGCTGCCATGCAGGAAGGTTGCAGTGCCATAAATTCTTCAAGTCGGTGAATTCCCAGGTTTCAAATCTGCAACTGCCAGCTTTGTTTCACCAGTTTTTCAAGTAACTACAAAAGTTTTCCAACTATCTACAGTAAGCAGTGTGGCCAACTGTGCCCCTGTGGAAATGGTAAGAGATCTTCTGTATTTACATGCAGTATGGATGCTGTTAGACAGGCTAGTAAAAAGTGTAAGCAGAGTTTTACTCTTAATATGTCAGAATGACCAGATAAAATTTGGGAGAAATTACAGAACTGGTATAGGCAACATATTGGTAAATGTAAAACCTTATTAGGACAAGTTGATATACATGCACTGAGTAAATGGATAGTAACATTTGGCTGATATCTCCAAGAGAAAAATGTGTGGTATGACAGTAAATGTTTATTGTGTGAGTCATGTGAAACTGCTTTCTGTGTACAATGCCATAAAAATACAGTGCAGACCATTGTTAGCAAGTTGAATTGCAAAGAAACATCTTCTGATGATAAGACAGCAGAAAAGGGTAATGGTCTAACATTATATCCAGATGTTAAACAGTTATGGCTTGCCTATACACTAATTTCAGAACTAGAACAAGTGTTAAATCAATTACTGACAGAATCTTCTGTAGATCTTATTACATCTTTTAAAGAGTGTGTACAACAGTGGAATGAAGCTAATCTGCAATAAAAAAACAGATATGAACAGAGACAAAATTCATAATAAATTGACAGAAGAGTTTAATAAATTCCTAAGAGACAGACAGGATGAGTTCAGGGAGTTCAAAGATGCAGTACAAAAACTGTGTCAAAAGTGCATAGGGGTCCTGCAATCAAAAGAAAAGTATCTTGAAAAGTATCATAAAGCCAGTAAAGGATTAAAAAAAAATTTCAGACCTTAAGAAGCATTTATAAGATAAGAAGGATGAATTAGCTGAACTGACAGAAACTAATTTACAAACCCAATTTTGATAGCTCAGTTCAAGGAAGAACTGGAAAAAGTAAAGCCAGTTCAAATCATAGAACAGGGAACTACAGCTGATCTGTATACACAGTCCAGATTGTTACAGAGTTTACCATAGTGGAATGATAAGAAAAGGATATTTTATAACATGCTTGTATTCAAAGAATTGGTAACATACGCAGCAGGATCTGATGTGTGGACAGATGCATTACTCAGATGTTTCTGGATTTTTATTCCCAAATGTTTTAAAATTTTTATTCAGTTAAAGCAAGATTCTTATCAGTTAAACAGTAAATTAGGACACATGACAGCTGTTCTCATGGCATATACACAAGGGCAGCCTCTCACAGCTAAGCTGTTGGATAATTTCAAAATCATCATCTCAGACAAATTAATGGCACAAGCTGAGCACTTTAAACTAGCATTTTAGATCATATATCAAAGGTCAGAGAGGGACATGCAACATCCAGAAATACAAAAACAGTTAATACATTTCTTCTTAGAGCAAGTAAAAGGGGTTCCAGGGGATATTAAATTCATTTATGAAGAAAATTCAGATACTGTCACTGATTTGGTACAAAAACTAATGAGGGGACAGACTATTGCAGATGATGGGGCATTATACTCACACCATATCTTTGGACTAAGAGAAGGGGTGAGTCATTTGAGGTAATCGGTGAAGTAAAAAAAGCCATGGAAGGCAATGGTGGTGTGACCAACCACCAGTAGAAAGAGCTGCATCAGCACCGCCAGCCCCTGCTTCTGTATCCCCAGCACCAGGATCAAATACAGGTAATAAAAGGTACCAGCATGTTTTTTTTCTGTAAAATATAGGGCATGTTAAGTAAGATTGTGATCTTTACAAAGTTTCCAAAAACAAAGTCAAAAACATTCACAAGACAAGTCAGAAAAACAAGTCAATGTACAGAGACCTTACAATACTGGTAAAGATAGCTATAAGGGTCATCAATACACAGGGAAAGGGGAAGTATGCCCCATAGATTTTAGGCAGCTTTGCCTGTAAATTAAAAATACTTAGAAGAACAGGCAGAGGAAATAGCTAGGTGGCAATTGCGTAAGTAACTGAAAAATCTAAATATGTAGATCACTCTGACACAGAGGAGGATGTCAAACTAAAGCATGTAGTGTGCCACATTGCAGCTGACAATAAAAGTGAGAATGAGTAGATTCGCTTAGAATAGGGGTGTGCTCCCCCTACCCTGGTACTTTCCTGACTACCTTTAAAAATGGCCGAGATGGACGACCACTGATTAATATCTGGGTAGAGGGGTCACTATGGCAAAATGTCTTATTAGTCACAGGAGCAGCAGTATCCATTACAAACAGTTACCTGTAAATCCTATAAAAAAGGTTTGCATTTCTGCATTTAATGGCACAGGATGCTATGCAGTAAGTAGCCAAGATGTAAAAATAACATTTCACCAAGAAGGATAGACATGGAAAGGTGCATTTTTAATGCATCCATCTTGTTCAACTATGATTATTAGTATGGATATTTTGGGACCTTTGGGCACAGTAATTGATTTACCTAACAGTATTTTGTTGATGGGAGACAGGGAAATGGGAGAGGGAAAGGTAAGTGCAGTTTGCTGTGCAATCTCCCTACCTGAAAAACCTGACAAGCCTACAGGACAAGTAAATACAGACAGTGAGGATGTGTGGCAGCATTTACAACAACAATTTCCAAACCTGTGGTCCAAGGGACCTAGTGACTGTGGGAAGATGAAAATGTCAGTGGGGGTAGGTACTGAACAGGATTACATACCTCCTTTTCAAAAACAGTATCCCATTCCTAGGGTGGCAGAAGAGCATATGGAAAAATGTATTGCAGATTGGGAAAAGAAAGAAATCATACAAAAAGGTAACAGTCTTACAAATTCACCTATCTGGCCAGTTAAGAAGAAAGATGGTAGTTACCATCTTGTCATTGATCTAAGAAAGGTAAATCAGTACACAACTCCCAGAACATTTTATTCCAGGAGTTCCAGAACTGGCTGCATGTATTAAGCCACAAAGTAACTGGCTTACAGTAAAAGATCTAGCAAATGGCTATTTTGCAGTACACTCAGGAAAAGAGACTGGCCACGGTTTACATTTACATTTACAAATCAGCACTATGTCATGACATGATTAGCGCAAGGCTTTCAAAACAGTCCTGTTATTTTTTACCAACAGTAGGTTCCATTCTGCAAAAGTTGGAAAAAGATGATTCAGTGTTACATTACATTGATGACATATTGATTCAGTCTAAAACAGTGGAGGAGGAAGTACAGCTTCTTAAAAATGCCTTTCATACTCTGCAGCAAGCAGGGTTTAAGGTCAAAAGTGAAAACATTCAGTTTATGACACAAGAAGCTAAGTTTCTAGGTACTACCATAAAACCAGCAGGAATGTCTTCTTGCCCAATGCATGTGGAAGGCATCTTACAAATGGAAAAGCCACTAACAATAGCAGATTTGCATAAATTCATGGGAATCATGAATTGCAACAGGGAATTTATAGAGGATTATGCAGCTGTGGCAGCTCCTGTATGCAAGATACACAGGAACACAAAAATTCCACCTTTTTAAAGTGGGGCTACATGAAGACAAAGCATTTTCACAAATAAAGGTAAAGCTAGCATACGCTACAGAATTAATAGTACCCACACCACGTTGCCATTTGTGTTGCAAGCAGCAGCCAGAAAGAAAACATTATCTGTTGTACTATTACAGGAATGGCCATATGATGGTGACAACAGGATGGAAAAACATTATGTCCAGTCACTTTCTGTAACTGTAAAATGACTCTAGTGGAACTGGATTACCACACATGCATACAACAATTATTAGCTATTTACTGGGGTATTAAGCAAACTGAGTACTTAACTGTATTTTCTAGCATTATAGTACAAACACCACACCAAGCAGTAAAAAGCTCTGACAGACAATTTTGAAATGAATAAAATCACAGATGGTATTAGCCAAGCATTCTTTCCAAAATGGATGGCACTTTTCAGAATGAAAACTGTCATCATACAGACAGGGGACAAATATTATTTGTCAAATCACATGAGATATGAAGGGAAACAGCATAGTTGCTTAGAAAAAAATAATGACACCTGATGTACAATTTTTGTCATATGATTTTGACCATTTTAAGCCATCCGTCTTTGTAGACAGAGCACAGTTTTGGAACAAAGGTAAATACTGGACAGGATTTGCCATAGTTTCTGAAAATCCTAGGTTGGGGTCTCCTGAACTAATCAAGTTACCAGGACACATGTCAGCTCAAAGAGCAGAGTTAGAGGCAGTACTGCATGTGCTTAAATACTACAGTGCTGTTAACATTTTCTCAGACAGCGCCTGTGTAGTAAATTCTAACAGAGACTTGGCTTAAACCAGGCAACCACAACAATGAAATCACTCCACCAGGTTATAATATAATTCGTAGTGATAGAAAAGGTAAAAGGGGGGGGGGTTGCTATAGTGTATAAACCTTACCTCATTCTTGAGAAAGTAGACATAACAACCCCAGATCTCGATAAATTTGAACTCACTCTAACAAAACTAAAACTTAATGATAGTAAACACATCAACATCATAGGATGCTTCATCCCTCCAGGCAACAATATCCCCATTACAGAAAAACTCCTAGAATGGATATCTAACTCCCTCCCCCAGAAAAGCATAGTATTAGGAGACCTTAATACCGACTGGCAAAACTGTTCCAGTCATAACCCACTTTCCCATATTAACCTACATGGCCTAACCCAACTCATCACTTCCCCCACAAGAACAGACAAGAGAACCAAACACCAATCCTCTCTAGACTGGATACTTGTATCCCACCCATCACCAATATCCCTAGCAGGGTGTCTATCAGACACCCTGAGTGACCACCAAGCCACATTCTTACTCAGATCAAAACACCACAACTGACCCAAATATCTACGTGCCTAATTAGAAACAAAAAAACATTTTAACCACTCCAACTTTATAAACAACCTAAAAATGTGCAACTTGACCCCCCCTAAAAATCTACCTCTTGATGAAGCTGTACAATATTTCAATACTACCTTCTTAAACACCCCCATCATGCCACCTCCAGAGCAACAAGAATTAAAACTAAATATGCCCCCTGATTAACTCCAGACACAAAATCCCTCCTCAAAAAAAGAAACAAGGCCTGGACCAACTACCTCAACAGTAAATCCTAATTGAACAAACAAATATATGTTGAACTATATAATGAAGCCAAAAAAAATCACCAAAATAGACAAAACATCTTACTACCAAAAGCTACAGGATAAGCACAGGAACAACCCACAAAAATTTTGGGTAGCAATTAACTCTGTTCTACAACCAGGTAAAAAAACTACCCCAACCCCAAAAATAGATAACAACCAAGAAGACATCCCCACTCAGTTTAATAAATACTTTACAGAAACCATCCAGACCCTTGTAAACAACCAACCCTATGACAACATCCCCACCTCTGCAAATCCACCCCCGACCCCCAACTAACAATTGTCCCAAGTTCAGCTTCCACCCAGAACCAACCAAATCAATTGAAAAACTACTCCGCAAGCTCAAACCAATGTCTCTAGCCACAGATAAACTACCCGATGAATACCTCCTCCTGGCTGCAGAAGCCATATCATATCTTGTCTCCATCTTAATTAACATATCCATCTCCAAGTGTATAGTACCCAAGCTATGGAAAATATCACATATCATCCCTCTACATAAAGGGGAACCTCCCTGGAACTCAATAACTACCGCCCTATAGCCATACTACCCTTTTTATCTAAACTTTTAGAGAGGGTAATACACAAGCAACTAATGAAATGTCTCCTAGAAAATAATCTAATAGCAACACAACAACATGGCTTTAGACCATTCCATAGCACCACCACCGCACTAACAGAATTCACCAACATTATCAATACTCACAGAAACAACAGACTCCTTGTATCTGCCACCTTCATTGACTTGTCCAACGCATTTGATACGGTTAACTACAATAAACTCCTTCTTTCACTAGCAACTCTAAACCTTACCACCCCTGCCATCTCCTGGTTCAGAAACTACCCAGAGGGAAGGAAACAAGCTGTTATGTGGCAAAACCAATTCTCCCCCTCCCTACCAGTCTCCCTAGGAGTACCCCAAGGCTCCATCCTGGGGCCACTTCTTTTTACCCTCTTCACCAATCAGCTCCCAAACAGTATTCCTAAAGCCTCAATATTGCAATATGCAGGTAATACCACCATAATATGTGCAGCCAAATCAATTGACATCCTTCACTCCCGAACACAAGAACGCTTTTCCCTAGCAGACACTTGGATTACAAACCAAAGGCTCATTCTGAACCCAAGTAAAACAAAGCTAGTACTCTTTAGCTCCCACAGAGCCACACCTCCCACTGATTCTTTTTTCATCTCCTCCTTTAACAAGACCAGAATCACCCCCACAAATCATACCAAACTCTTAGGGGTTGATATAGATAATCACGTTAGAATTGACCTACATATTTCTATAACCATAAAAAAGTACATAAAAAACTTGGCCTACTGTCTCGCAATAAAAAAATTCCTCACTGACCACTCCAAAACTACAATAGTGAGGACTCACCTACTATCTACCCTACTTTATGCCTCCCCCATGCTTACAAATCTCCGCAAATCCGACCTAAACAAACTTGATAGTTGTTATAATAAGATAGCCAAATTTGCTACAACCTCTCCCATTAGAACGCATCACTGCGAATACCTAAAAAAACTCAATTGTCTAGAACTACCACTGCTACTTCAACTCAATCAACTATCACTAGCCCACAAAATAATACATAACTCTAAAAACACCCCAGCCTTACAAAATCTTTTGCAACCCTATACAACCGCCAGGCCCTTGAGGTCTAGCACACAAAACCTCCTCAAAGTAACCAAATACAACAATGAAGCTGGTAAGTCTGTCTACAGCCACTGTATAGCAAAAACCTGGAACTCCCTTCCTGCCCACATAACTGACAACAAGTCCCCATCACAGTTCAAGAAAATTGTTAAAACTCACTTTTTGAATAATCGACTGTGCTCCTGTATCCCCCCTGGCTAATGTCTCATTAGAACACTTCACCTAACTTAAGTAACTCTGCTAAGCCAACCAAACTTAGTACTGTACCCACTTAGGACTGTTAATCTACTGCTCATCCCATCTCTCCAGGAGTTAGGGAAAACTACCCCAGCAATGTTGTGCTTTCCATAAGCAACTAAAACCAGGAGAAGACAAACTGTAAATCAATGTGTTATCCTCAACTAAAACCAAGTGAAGACATGTAGTAAATCAATTTGTTGTCCTTCTCAACTATAGCGAGTATCATCTGCATATTATATTGTAGAGAATGAATATATCCTATCTGTTAGTTAATATGTATGTCAAAGTCTCTTCTATGGAAATTGTATGTCAAAAGTCTGTCCTTAAAACTGTTTTGTAAAAAATTGTTCTCTTGGAGCTTTTCTCCACGGGCCTCCACTGAAAATGGACTTGTAATCCAGTTGGAGTCTCCCAGTCAACAAATGTAAAATAAAAAATAAAAAATAAAATAAAATTAAGACTCCACATGGACACTTGGATAAAGCAAGGGTTTGCAGACAGTGCAGGCAAACTACTGTAGCATGCTGAAGTATTCAGATATATATAAAGTAATAACAATGTCAAACCAGCAGGGGCAATACAGTATCTTACAGGTAAAAGCACATCAGAAACTGACATGGGAAACTTTCAGGTTAAATGCATTAGCTGACACATTCGCAAAACAGGCAGCACAGAGTGGAAACGAACTTCCAGAGTGTGTATCTACTGGTACAGAAGTCAGCGCCTTAAAAGAGTTAGATGAGAATCATTTGAGGAAGACCTTATAAATATTCAAACCAGCAGGGCTTAAAAGAAGAAACTGATCAGTGCATGCTAGCAGGAGTACCACCAAAGGAATACTATGCATACACTACTTCTAAAGGATTGCAGTAGCCATACGTGCCATTTAAGTTGGCACGGCACTTGGTCAAGTTAAATCATCAGATACTGGGACATCTAGGAGCTGATAAACTATGGGGAGTTGTAAAAGAAAAATACTGGAACCCCAGTTTAAAAAAGATCTGTTGGTTAATTGTAGAAGAATGTCTAATCTGTTTGCAGATAAATGCTAAAAGTAAAACACCTCAGTTACATCGAGTACAGCCAGCAGATGGGCCATGGTATGCAGTTCAAATAGATTATGCAGGTCCCTTACCAGCAACAAAGGGAAGGTACAGATACTTACTTGTAGTACTGGATGTCTTTTCAAAATGGATAGAGGCAATTCCTACTAAAACTATGACAGCAAAGACAACGGTAGAAGCTTTATGGAAAAATATTTTCTGTCATTGGGAATGGCCAGGAATGATGACATCACACAATGGTACACAGTTTGTTAGTGACCTAATAAAGCAAATGTGTAACCAGTTTGGAATTCAGCAAAGATTTCATGTGCCTTATCACCCACAGTCAAATGGAATTGGAGAGCGAATGAATCGCATGCTCAAGGAGCATCTTAAAAAAGCATGTCTTGAAAAGGGAAATGTATGGGTGCAACATTTGCAGACATACTTATGGGCATAAGGGCAACACCTAACAGTAAGACAGGAATATCTCCTTATGAGATCATGACAGGGAGAAAAATGCCATTACAGTTACCTTTTGATCCTGACACACCAGACGGTAGGCCTATGTTAGAAATCAGCAAGCATCAGCAATGGTTAAAAAAACTTACAGAAATACGTGACTACAATGCAAGAGAGCAAGCTTTCAATCTATAGAAAAGGTCCCAGTATTACCGCCAGAAGAAATCCTTCCAAAGGTATTGGTAAAAATGTTTCAGATAGAAGGACCATGGGGTAGCAATTGGCAGGGACCTTTTGAAGTAGTGGAACAAATAGGTCCATTGGCGTATAAAATAAAAGGTAAAAATAAAAACAGAGCAGTTGTAGTGCATACAGATCAAATGACAGAAATCAAAAGCAGTAAAGAGACAGAGTCACAAAAGTGACATGCATGGATTTTCTTTTCAGAAAAATGAAAATGAAGCTGCTTAAAGTGCATCTGTTTGGAATACAGAAGAAGAAAAGGCAGACAACAGCAGATGTAAATAATGTAAATGTTTGGTTTTAAACATGTTAGTTAAGCCAATATCTCTTTTGTTTTTTATAATTTTTTTGTAATTGTATAATAGCAGCAGCAGTAGCAGACATCCTAGCAGAAAAAGCATACAAGACTAATCTTACAAATATATAGTTGTACTGCGAAAATGATACTACAAACAGAACTCAAGGCAATATCTCATGTCCAGGGGACAAAAATGTCATGTTGGAAACCTTTCCTTAGACCAGAGTGTCACAGTCTGGAAAACAGCCAGAGGGAAGCATGCATTCAATTCTCACAGCGTGAAGCAAATATATCTTTACAAAACAATGCTACAATGAAATGCTGCATACTACAGGGGGAAAGGGCACTCCTTCAATTGTACAATGATTGTGTAAACAGTACTGCAGAAGGGTCTACAATAAAGGTACAAAAGGGAAACATGCTGGTCTGTATTAATGACTCAGTAATCATTGAAAGACATCCTTGCCTTCTTATTATCAGAACTTTTAATAATAACCCCACAGCCCAGTTTGATCAAGTAATCAGGGTACCATCAACTTGTACGGTAGTGAGACAAAACTACCAAAAAAACAGTAATAGACTTTAATATATCATTCCCTCCTGATACTACTGGCGGTAGAAGATGAAGAGCATGGGACGATAGTCTTTTAGGAGAAATGGGAACAGGCCTACGGGCATTAAACTCGATTGATATAGAGATTAAAACTGACAGGTCAAGATATCTCACAAATTGTACATTTACAGGCACAATGGTTACCTACTATATCGGCATTACAAAAGAGACATATGAATTTTCAAAATTATTTTTTTACGTTTTGTAGCTGCGGTGGTGGTGCTGCGGTAGCGTTGTCACCTCACAGTAAGATGTTGTCCTGTTCGATTCTCAGCTAGAGCGTCTTCTGTGTGAAGACATGCGTGAATGGGCATACCTTCGTTGAAGGTTGTGCATCAGGGCCGGCAACTCGGCACATAAAAAAAAATCTACTGCCAATCATTAGCGGACCAGAGTTCTGCTGTGGCGACCCCTAACTGGGAAAAGCCGAAAGACACAACAACAACAACATTTTTTTACAACGTTTTAATGACTCTTTGATTAGCAGATTAGGGCTTGATGTTAATGGTACTAAATTCGTAGATTGGACTAAATGTAATTTACAGTCCTTATATGTACAAATACAAAAAAATTCAGTTCAGATGAAATTAATGTCCAGCAATGAATATGTGTGGAGAACCATGTTTGAAGACTGGATTCCAAATACTAACTGGATTGAAATACATGGGCAGCAGACAGTCTGCAACAAATACGTACTGTACAGGAAAAGTATGGGAGTCTACACAAAGTTAGTTCTGACAATGGTACACAGTTTTCAAGCCATTAGTTCAAAAGATTTGCTGAAGAATGGAACTTTATTCA
This sequence comes from Protopterus annectens, assembly GCF_019279795.1. Taxonomy (NCBI): domain Eukaryota; kingdom Metazoa; phylum Chordata; order Ceratodontiformes; family Protopteridae; genus Protopterus; species Protopterus annectens. Next base: position 39,478,831 of record NC_056746.1, on the reverse strand, counting down.
TGTTACAAGTAGCCCAGAGTACCCACAGTGAAATAGTTTGGCAGAACGTGCAGGTCAAAGTGCAAAACAATTACTAGAGAAGTTGAAATGAGACAATAGAGACATTTTCTTGAATCTCTTGAATCTCAGAAATACTCCTCATGATAAACATCTTTGTTCATCTGCCCAGAGACTTCTGTTGACAAACCAGAACCACATTATCAATCAGTAGTCAATTATTGGTTCCATGTGTCAAGAACAACAGATCAGTCAAAACACATCTACTGAAAAAGCACTTATCCCAGAAGTCCTATTATGATAAGTCCAGCAAACCTCTCAATCCATTATCAGAAGGGGAGACAGTGAGGATGCAGATATCCAAAGGTTTTGATCAGATTGGTGTCATGAAAAAGTATGTCTAGAGTCAAGATCATACATTGTGGAACAATAAGGAGTAGAATTTAGGTAGAATCAGAAACATTTGGTCCCAGTGTCCAAGCCTGTATTGCAGTATCATACCTGCGAGAAAGATACTAAATCTCAGAGTGATTTATCCAGAGTTCCAGTTCCAGAGAACATTCTAGCAAATATCCCTCCCCAGGATTGATTAAACCCTACATGGAGTATAGGAATAATGCAGTAGCTGCTGCACAGAACATGGCCACTGAGCGATTCAGCAAATAGCTTCTGGGACGTGTACGAATGCTCCTACACTATTCTTGCACGGACATCACTGCCTTATGCTAATTACCTCATTTGCTGGTGAAAAACATGCAAATGAGGTAAATTAGTGATTCAGCGAGCAGGCAGGTGTTCATGCAGGAATAGTGTAACCTGCAGAAATGTATTCAGTTACTAGCTGAATACATTTCTGCAAATGGGAAAATGGAGGCATGACAGCTCAAAAGAAAGTATGTATTATATTTAGTAGGCATGCCAATGGCCAAATATATGTCCACTGGCATGAAAAATAGTTTTAATTTTTAAAAATAAAACTTTTTTTTTTCTGGCCGATCTCAGCCATTTAAGCATAGGGCAGCGACATGCAAATGGGATCGTGCCAAACATAAAAAAAGGGGAAAAATCATTTTTACAGAAATCTGCATTTTTGCCACTATAGTCAGTGGCATGTAGAATGAAAACAATATCGGGGAACAGTGGTTGTCAAGGGGAAAGGCCCAGTGTACGTGTGGTAACTATGGAGTAAGGCAGTGGTGTATGCAAATGAGGGGATTTATACTGAATGACAAATTTCTTCTAAGTTTCAGACTGTACCTAATGGTGTAGGAGCTCCAATACCACCGTGTAGACAGGAGGAGCAGCTAACATGAAAAGGGGGTGTGTCATGCTTGCCATAAGCACCTTGGAGCTCAGTGGCCTGTGTTTACCCTTAGTGAAGGACAGCTAAGGAAGGGGGTGTGTCTGAGAATGTACTTTCTTATTCCATGAAATGCAGAGTGTGATCACATCTAGGGAGGGACAGTTCTGCTTAAAACTGTTTACATTAGCTAAATGGGTGTGCAAGGCACCCACCGGGCCTAAAAAGAAAAAAGAAAAAGGAAAAACCAACAGATATAGCAGAACTGTTTACAACTGAGCACCAGGTATGCGCGGGGCTTAAACGGGGAGGAAATGGGAAGGGGAACTGCAGAAGGAAGGCAATCAAGGAGAACTAGCATAGCTGGCAGGTGGAATGTATCAGAATCAGCCAATCATAGCTGGCAGGTGGAATGTATCAGAATCAGCCAATCATAGCTGGCAGGTGGAATGTATCAGAACCAGCCAATCATAGCTGGCAGGTGGAATGTATCAGAATCAGCCAATCATAGCTGGCAGGTGGAATGTATCAGAATCAGCCAATCATAGCTGGCAGGTGGAATGTATCAGAATCAGCCAATCATAGCTGGCAGGTGGAATGTATCAGAATCAGCCAATCATAGCTGGCAGGTGGAATGTATCAGAATCAGCCAATCACACAGGCAGCAGCCCAGCACACTACTATAAACTATGCAAACACCTTTCAGTCTGTTTTTACCCACAAACTCTACACCACTGGTGTACACATTCAGGGGAATTTTAAACTGACAAATCTAACAAAACATGTTAGGGGCTGCTGTTGCTCTGATCTATCAGTATGTGCTAGAGATGAGGGTGGTGAGGAGGATAATACTGACAACCAACTCAGACCGAGGAGGAGGAGAAGAGTGTTCAGACCCAGGGTAACCTACCAGGGGCTACATGATCTGGAGATAGTAGAGGGCTACAGGGTGGGCAGGAACATACTTCAGCAACTTGAGCTGTGCCAGCCTCACCTCAGAGCCAGAATCAACAGAGGGGAACCCATCCCAGTGGATACCAAGGTATGTGTACCCTTAAGAATACTAGCTACAGGTACTTTCCAAAGACCAACTGGGGATATCATGGGGGTCTCACAGGCATCTGCATCCAGGATACTCCACCAGTTCCTGGATGCCATGCGACCACATGCCACTGAGCACATTTACTTCCCCAGCACCCATGAGGAGAGGACCAGCAATATGCATCTTTTCCACCATGTAGCAGAATACCCGGAGGTACTGGGTGCCATAGACTTCAAGCACATCCACATCAAACAACTACCCAGTGACCAGGGTAGAGTCTACCTACATCGCAAGGGGTTCCACTCCATCAAATGCCAGGTCATGTCCAATGCCCAGGGCATTATCATGAATGTGTGTGCTGGCAGCCCTGGAAACTATCATGACTCCCACATCTGGCATTCGTCACAGCTGTACCAGTCATTTGCCAGTGGGGACATCCCATATGGCCATATGTGGTGGGGGATGCTGGCTACACACTGGAGCCATGGATGATGACACCCATCAGAAATGCACACACACACACACACCCACAAGAGTGCCATAATGAGGCACACGCACAAACTAGGATAATTATAGAGCATGTGTTTCGGATGCTCAAGTCATGGTTCCACTGCCTTGACATATCTGGTGGAGCCTTGCAGTACTATCCAGCCACATGTGCACACATGTTCATAGTATGTGCCATGCTACACAATATGATCCTGCAGAAACAGCTGCAGCAGGAAAAAAATGGAGAAGGACCACACAGCCCCCCACCATTGCCCAGGTCTCCACAGGCATAGAGGGACTCAAAGGAGGAACATCCTGAGCCTGCCCCTGTAGGCAGATGGAGGCATGCCCAGTATGCCCTGGCACTGGCAAAGAGGGAATGTATAGCACATACACTGACACTGTAGGGCCCCAGGAACTGATCACTCTCTCTGACTCACACACACAGTAAAACAGATGCTAAACATCACACCACCTATACCTTACCATATATAGGCAGTGTACTGCATGCATCGACATAGTCAGCCCTCAAGCACCATCCTCACAAAAGCCTCAGGCACAAGGTAAGCCAGTCTCCTTAACAAAATAAATGAATGGAGTGGAATTTTATGATATCATATCTATGGTATTGATTAAGCATGCAAGGGAATGGGGTGGCTATCTGTGGTAGCAGCAGATAACTGACAGCTCTGTGGGACAGCAGGAAGTGTATCCCCAGTACTGACCTACCCACACCATGCAATACCACCCTAGTTAACAAATACCACTGCAGTATATGTGGTGAGCCAAATAACTGTGTGGGGGGGTCATAGGTCACATGCATGGCTGTCAAAGTGGGTGTCCCTTACCCACCCCCAGCCTCACCCAGCAGATCATCTGTAGAAAACCATACAGAAATGTCTGGAAAAGGCCCCCACACGGCGACATCCATGAAATCCCCACCTACAGACTTTTACACAGTGATATCACAGCAGGTCTGGCAGTGGCAGTATGGCTTTAAAAGTAAGAATTCTGAAACTACAAATATTTATGCCAGAACAATTTGACCTGTGGTCGATACTGTTATGCCTCTAGTCTCAAAGATAGGGCACACTACTATGCTAAATGGGATAAAAATGTTAAGCAAATAGCACAGTCTCTGCAAATGTATATTGTGTATAGATGTGTCACCCCCCATAGCCCCATAGAAATGCAGTAACATGTCCCTAGCCTTAAGCAGCATCCAGCCGTCAACTAGAGTGATGGCTCAACATAAATAGAAAGCAATTGTCAGTAACACCCACAGTCAACTTACTGGTGCCATCCCAGGGGTGTCCACTGCCAGCACCCTGGGAACATATGAGCATCAGAATGCACTGCCTTGCTACAGATGGCCTTCACCTGTCACACATGACCTACAGGCCTCTGGCAAATGCCTATGCCTCACCCACAGTGCCCTGTTAGGGAGTGTCATGGGGTCCATAACATCAACATAGCTCAGTCTACAAAATGCAAAGAAAGGCCATGCTGCTAACTGCTAGGAGAAAACCTGCCAGTATCCGAGAGCCAGAAATCTGGACAAGCCATAAATAATAGAGTGAAAAAGGTCCACCGAGAAGGACACCTTTGAAATACTGCTCTAATAATGTTATAAAGTTGATGGAATGATTGTAGTAGCATGGAATGTCTGATGGGTATGAAGTCTGAAACTGCAATGTCAACTGTCAGTAATATCTGACTTCAACCCTGAGTGACTTGCAAAACACTTGTCCTTGAAAAAACACACTTGTTTGGATAACCAACATGATATATGAGTCATGGATGTGGATATTCCAGGATACTCTGTAAAGTCGACAGCAGGGCTAGGAGTCTAAACATGGGAGTGCACTCATTGCAGACAGTCCTAACCTGGAAGATGATGACATCTCTGCACCCACAGAACCCTGGCCCACAGCCATGGGAAGTAACATACCCTTCCCTGATCACTCATCCTATGCAACATCCTGACCCCAAAATGTGGCCATCCAATCAAAATGAGCTGGGCCATACATATATGTCAGACAAACACACACCCCCAGGCTGGTCAAACAGTCTGACACACACAAGACCCTCCCAGTGCAGTCAACCATTGAGAAGACCCCAATGCAAAGTACTGGTAGCTATAGGCAAACATATCTGACCCAGGACACACACCTCCCACATATCTTATCCCGTACAAATCTATCTGGCATCTGCCTGTCACCCTGATCATGTCTGACTTATATTACCCAGCTGTGGACTGGAAATCAGACCAGGCCAGAAGAGAAATGCACAGAGACTCCACCATTGTAATATAGCACCAAGGTGCTGGGCCATTTCCACAGCACCAGCTGTCAATTGCTTGTAGGCACACCGCTCAACAGGTTGGATTGTACAAAAAATGCATAGCATTTGGCCCATAATCCTGGTGTGTGCATCATCCATCCTGTATTTCCCTGGTAAATCACTGTGATGATCTGAGGAGGAATGTCACGAGGTACTGAAACAATACATGACAGTATCAAATGGCATATATGTCAGATGTCTGCTAAAACAAGCCCTGTAACCCTAGCAACCCATACATTACTGAGAGAAATAGTCACAATCACCATATGGCCCATTGTCCCCCCATTTTAATAGGCTATCTCCAGATATCCTTCACCAACAGGTTGAGAGGTATGACTGTAGCACAAAACAAACTGGACTGGAGTACAACAATCCCTGGAATGGACTCCCACCAGGTACTATAGAAGATAACACTGGGCATGCTCATACACTTAGAGAAATTTCAGTAGGGTCTAGGAATTAACAGGTTTTCTCCACCCAGTGCATTTCCCATTGCCCTACCTTAGCAGTCCTGAAGATGTCTGTCACCATAGAAGCCACTTTCGGCAAGCTTTAGCCCAATAAGCTCTATGACATGTGCGATAACTGTATGACACTATAGTACAAATAACTAGTTAGGTAAGAGTTCTAATCTCAGTCTTGGCAAATGTAAAAGTGTGTGTGTGTGTGTGTGTGTTTGTGTGTGTGTGTGTGTGTGTGTGTGTGTGTGTGTGTGTGTGTGTGTGTGTGTGTGTGTGTGTGTGTGTGTGTGTGTGTGTGCATGTGTGTGCGTGTGTGCATGTGTGCGTGTGTGCGTGTGTGTGTGTGTGTGTGTGTGTTTACAAGGTAAAGCTTTTGGGTCCAGTCAAACCCAGTACACATCCCCTTCCCCTATTTTAGCAGTCCTGCAGATATGAGTCACCTTAGAAGTGCCTTTCATCAGGTCTTAGTGCCATAACCTCTGTGGCATGTGCAATAACTGTGTAATACTATAGTACAAATAACTACTTAGGTAGTAGTTCTAATCTCAGTCCTGGCAAATGTAAAAGTGTGTGTGTGTTTACAAGGTAAAGCTTTTGGGTCCAGTCAAACCCAGTACATATCCCCTTCTCCTACTTTTAGCAGTCCTGCAGATATCAGTCACCTTAGAAGTCCCTTTCATCAGACCTTACCCCCATAATCTCTGTGGTGGGTGTGATAACTGCATAACATTATAGTACAAATAACTAGTTAGGTAGGAGTTCTAATCTCAGTCCTGGCAAATGTAAAAGTGTGTGTGTGTGTGTGTGTGTGTGTGTGTGTGTGTGTGTGTGTGTGTGTGTGTGTGTGTGTGTGTGTGTGTGCATGTGTGTGCGTGTGTGTGCGTGTGTGTGTGTGTACAAGTAAAAGCTTTTGGGTCCATGAAAACCCAATACTCTTCCCCTTTCCCTACTTTAGAAGTCCTGCAGATGTCAGTCACCTTAGAAGTGCCTTTTGTCAGGCTTCAGCCCCATAAGCTCTGTGGTGCATGCGATAACTGCGTAACACTATAGTACAAATAACTAGTTAGGTAGGAGTATGAATCCCAGTTGTGGCAAATATGTGTATGTGTAAGTGTATATATGTGCAGTTTAAAGTATTTTGTGGCTTCTCTCACCCAGTACATCACCCATTGCCATACTTTACAAGGGCTGGTGATGTTCCTCACCTTAGAAGTACCTATGGACAGCCTTCTCCCTCTAAGCTCCATGCCACATGTGATAAATGTGTAACACTGTAGTAGCAATAAATAGATAGGTAGGGGTTCTAATCTCAGTCCGGGCAAATGTGTGTGTTTGTGTGTTTGTGTGTGTGTGTGTGTGTGTGTGTGTGTGTGTGTGTGTGTGTGTGTGTGTGTGTGTGTGTGTGTGTGTGTGTGTGTGTGTGTGTGTGTGTGTGTGTGTGTGTGTGTGTGTGTGTGTGTGTGTGTGTGTGTGTGTGTGTGTGTGTGTGTGTGTGTGTAAGACCCATACCATTGGGGGGTTGTTTCTTTTTGCTGTTGCCCACACAGTATATGTCCCAATGTCCACATTACAAGGCCCACAGTTGTCATCCACTGTAGAGGGACCTGTAGACACTCTGGAGCCCTATAGGCATTGTGCCATGTGAAATAACTATGTGACAGTATGGAACAGATAACAAGATAGGCTGCCCATTTAATCTTTGGATATCACTTCCCAATCAGGAATCATACACAAACACAGTCAGGTAGGCAGCCAGACCTACATCAGTGGGTGGCCTACAAACTGGCTCACAGATAGAACCCAAAGTGTGAAAGGAGTGGACTCCATGTCAGACTGCTGAACAGTCACAAGTGGAGTCCCATATGTTTTGGACCTGGGTTCCCTCATGTTTGGGATCCACACCTCTGAGGACCAGCCCAATATAAAGGCGCATTGGCTAACAATCTTTGCAGATGAGTACAAGGTGGGTGCTATTATTACCCCCCCCCACATACGTGAGGTTGACATCCTTCACAAAGGCCTTGCTGAAACCTATGACTGTTGTCAGAACCTTGGACATAAGCTCAATGCCAGATGATGTGCTACTATCTCCTTTGGGTACGACATGGTTTCCAAAAAGTAATACATTGATGGTAGTCCACTAAACACTGATGTTGGTATAATGGAACTGGGAACACAGGTTGTCAGTGAGCTGTATGGTGACCACCACAGTGCCACTGTCTTTCAAATGTCCTTCCGTGTGTCACTTCTCCTGACTCAGGTTGTTGAATCCGGGAAGTAAAAGGACAGTGTTTCCCTGTACACACTCCTCAGTAGACCAATCAATATGTACTATGGCCTATTTGCCATGTACCCCACTGGACATCAGCAACAACAGAAGAGGCTGCAAATGTACCTCACAAAGAAGATCTTAGGTACTACACACTTGACCCATACGGACAGACTCTAACAACTACAATGAATCTCTGTCTCATATTGGCTACTTAGGTGCCATCTCTGTCTGACATACATAGCCATGTCTGACCCAACCCTGTCAGGAATGTTACATCTGAGGACACCCATCTGTCCACACAACATGCCCCAGATACCTCAACCCCAGCCTGACAATCAACAGGACATGCTGGAGGGACAGTTTCACAACCCAGAGACTGGCCACGCCATGGCATAGATGCCATATACATGTCAAGTCTAGCACATCACTGGCCCTCTTCAAGAAAAATCAGGAGGAGTGGATGGGGAATAAAATACCCACCCTGGGGATCACTCCAGTGAATATACTCAGTAGACACACTGGGCAGTACCGTCAGGTGGCATGATGCCAGTGTATTCCCATAGGCTAGCCTTGTAAAGCCCCCATGGCGATTTGCCATGTACACATCAATGACTCTTTGAGCTCATGGATCTCAGTACCATCAAATGTGTGTGTGTGCATTACTGTGTCTGAAAGTGTGTGTGAGTGTGTAAACATGTAGGTGAAAGTAGTTGTTGGCCCGTCTCACCCAGTACAACTACCATTGCCATACCTTACAAGTGCTGTAGATGTTATTGACTATATAGGTACCTTGGGACACTCCCCAACCTATAAGCTCTGTGGTGTGTGCATTAACTGCATAGCACTATAATACCAATAACCACATAGCTAGGGGGTTCTAATATAAGTCCTGGCAAATGTGTGTGTGTGTGTGTGTGTGTGTGTGTGTGTGTGTGTGTGTGTGTGTGTGTGTGTGTGTGTGTGTGTGTGTGTGTGTGTGTGTGTGTATTATTGTGTATAAGTGTGTATATGTGTAGGTTACAGGATTTTGTGGCCTCTCTCACCCAGTACATCCTACATTGTCATAATCTGCAAGGCCTGGTGATGTCCCTTGCCTTAGAAGTACCTTTGGACAAGTGGCACCCCATAACCTCCATGCCACGTGCAACAAATGCATAACAATGTAGTAACAATGAATAGATTAGGCAGGGGTTCTACTCCCAGTCCTGGCACATGTGTGTGAGAGAACAATATCTTGTTTGTGTGTGAATGACATCAATTGGATGGGCATGGATTCATATTTTATGTCATGGTTTGCTATTCACATCAACTGTAGTGGTATCTGTCAACAGTCTTCAGCGCTATAAGCCCTGTGCAACAGTATGGAATAGTATGGTATGAATAACAAGATAGGTTGGTCTGCTAATGTCAGTACTGGCAAATGTGTGTGTGTGTGTGTGTGTGTGTGTGTGTGTGTGTGTGTGTGTGTGTGTGTGTGTGTGTGTGTGTGTGTGTGTGTGTCTGTGTGCGTCAGAGTGTGCATTTGTGTGTATAGCAGTGGTTATGAGTGTGTAGATTTGTATGCGACACTATTATGAGTACTCACACACCCAGTACAGCCACCATTACCATACCCCACAAGACTTCAACAAGAAGCCAACAAGAGTTCTTTACAGAGCCAGCACATGCATATGGACTCTCATTAGCCACCACTTACAAATACATCATACCCCTGTACCTGGCAGCACTGTATGAACATGCATTGTACTCCTGGTCCTGAGGTGTCATGATCCCCCCAATGAGGGCCAGTACATTGCATAAACCACCATTCATCATTCACATTTGTGTAGAGAGATGACAGTGGCCATGTTCCTTGTAGATGGGATGTCAATGGTGCTCAGGGTTTGCTCGCATACAGTGTGTAATGGAGCTGGAAGTATATGCCCTGGTTCACGTAGGATACAGACAGGAATGTTAGGCCCCAAGGGGACTTGCTTTTGTTAACTTTGATTAGGCAGTTTGGACCTGATCCATGATGATGGGAGGGGTGTGTGTGCTGTGCATATCCACCTATACTGATGGTGATCCAGGGTGGTGATGTTTTCCCTACACCTGCCTGCAGCAGGTTGGCTGTAGCTATGGTGTGTGTGTATGTGCTGTGATTGACCACCATTACTGGGTGGGTTGGGTTGGTGCCTCTGAGACTGCAGACATATGTGAAGATGGTCTTTTGATTGCCCTTAGTGGATGTGTCCAATTTGTACTCAGTTAGCCTTATAGTAATCCACCTGTGACCTATTATGCTCATTCAGACAAAGGTTGACATGCCACCCAGTTGGTGCCTGCTCCTACTTTGCCCTGTACAACCAATACAGTATCACATTATGTGCTTTGTGAATTGCTGTTGTCCAGCAAAGGGGTGGAGACAGGTTTTACAAGTAAGGTATTGCTGAGGCCATACAGCTATGTGCGTGGTCATATATCTGTTTGCAGTAGGCATGGACACAGGGTCAAAACACAGTTGGCCACCTCTATAATTTCAACATGATACTCATGCTTATTATACTACCCATGTCTGTGTGCTCATGCTTATTATACTACCCGTGCCTGTGTACTCATGCTTATTGTACTACCCATGTCTGTGTACTCATGCTTACTATACCACCCATGTCTGTGTACTCAACTTTATTATACTACCAGTGTCTGTGTACTCATGCTTATTGTACTACCCATGTCTGTGTACTCATGCTTATTATGCTACCCATGCCTGTGTACTCATGCTTATTATACTACCCGTGTCTGTGTACTCATGCTTATTATACTACCCTTGTCTGTGTACTCATGCTTATTATACTACCCATGTCTGTGTACTCATGCTTATTATACTACCCATGTCTGTGTACTCTTGTTTATTATACTACCCGTGTCTGTGTACTCATGCTTATTGTACTACCCATGTCTGTGTACTCATGCTTATTATACTACCCATGTCTGTGTACTCATGTTTATTATACTACCCATGTCTGTGTACTCATGCTTATTGTACTACCCATGTCTGTGTACTCATGCTTATTATACTACCCATGCCTGTGTACTCATGCTTATTATACTACCCGTGTCTGTGTACTCATTCTTATTATACTACCCGTGTCTGTGTACTCATGCTTATTATACTACCCATGTCTGTGTACTCATGCTTATTATACTACCCGTGTCTGTGTACTCATGCTTATTATACTACCCATGTCTGTGTACTCATGCTTATTATACTACCCGTGTCTGTGTACTCATGCTTATTATATACCCATGTCTGTGTACTCATGCGTATTATACTACCCGTGTCTGTGTACTCATGCTTATTACACTACCCGTGTCTGTGTACTCATGCTTATTATACTACCCGTGTCTGTGTACTCATGCTTATTAAATACCCATGTCTGTGTACTCATGCTTATTATACTACCTGTGTCTGTGTACGCATGCTTATTATACTACCCGTGTCTGTGTACGCATGCTTATTATACTACCCGTGTCTGTGTACTCATGCTTAATATACTACCCGTGTCTGTGTACTCATGCTTATTATACTACCCATGTCTGTGTACTCATGCTTATTATACTACCCATGTCTGTGTACTCATGCTTATTATACTACCCATGTCTGTGTACTCATGCTTATTATACTACCCATGTCTGTGTACTCATGCTTATTATACTACCCATGTCTGTGTACTCATGCTTATTATACTACCCATGTCTGTGTACTCATGCTTATTATACTACCCATGTCTGCGTACTCATGCTTATTATACTACCCATGTCTGTGTACTCATGCTTATTATACTACCCATGTCTGTGTACTCATGCTTATTATACTATCCATGTCTGTGTACTCATGCTTATTATACTACCCATGTCTGTGTACTCATGCTCATTATACTACCCATGTCTGTGTACTCATGCTTATTATACTACTGATGTTTGTGTACTCATGCTTATTATGCTACTCATGTCTGTGTACTCGTGCTTATTATACTACCCGTGCTTGTGTAGTCATGCTTATTATAGTACCCATGTCTGTGTACTCGTGCTTATTATACTACCCATGTCTGTGTACTCATGCTTATTATACTACCCATTTCTTTGTACTCATGCTTATTATACTACCTGTGTCTGTGTACTCATGCTTATTATACTACCCATGTCTGTGTACTCATGCTTATTATACTACCAGTGTCTGTGTATTCATGCTTATTATACTACCCATGTCTGTGTAGTCATGCTTATTATACTACCCATGTCTGTGTACTCATGCTTATTATACTACCCGTGTCTGTGTACTCATGCTTATTATACTACCTGTGTCTTTGTACTCATGCTTATTATACTACCCATGTCTGTGTACTCATGCTTATTATACTACCCATGTCTGTGTACTCATGCTTATTATACTACCCATGTCTGTGTACTAATGCTTATTAAACTACCCGTGTCTGTGTACTCATGTTTATTATACTACCCGTGTCTGTTCTCGTGCTTATTATACTACTCATGTCTGTTTCAGGGCAATGACACAACCAGTAGCTGTAGAGGTGTAACTCTGTTGGATGCACATAAACCAAGGTTACACACATGTACAACATGTACAGCTTATTCACCTGATGTTTTGCATTCCATGTCAGTTGTTATGAGGCAGCCTGGTACACCTACCCATACATATGTATGCAGAGGTAATACCTGCTATAATACATTTCTATTCTATGTCAGTATGGCACACTGTAATGACAGTCTTGCTGCTCAATCCGTCATGTCAACCTGTTAGGGCAGGACATCTGTAGGACAACACACATACATGATGGGCTATGGCCACAATTAGTGACACTTCCTTCATATTGCTGTAACACACGTATGTCATTTGATAGTGCAGTAGCCTTTACATTCACAGACATACCCTGGATGATGTCTGATGCTCATATGGCAGGCAGAGAGGTGAAAGGCTAGGTGTGTGGTAGTGAGGGCAGGAACTGTTAATGTTGTAAGTATGACTGGTATGGTAACAGAGCTAGCTGATATGCTGGACAGAGGAAAGGTGGATATATAGTGTGTGCCAGAGACCAGATGGAAGGGGTATACAGCTGTGTGCATCAGAGTTGGGTACAAATACTTCTATCACGGTGTGTATGGTAGGATAAATGGTGTAGGGATTAACCTGAAGCAAAATCCTAACATCTTTCCCAACATAAACTCATTTTAAATCCCAACAAATCCAAAATCATAGTTTTTAGCACCAAAAACAACAAGACTTCCCAGTTCTCACTATCAGTCACCTCTGCAAATGGTACCAAAATTCCCCCACTAACCACTCAAAACTTTTAGGTGTCACCATAGACGACAACCTCAAATTTGACATACACTTTGCCCAAACCATCAAAAAAGCTCACATCAAGCTAGGTACCCTATACAGAGCCAAATCATTCCTAACTCCCAATGCCAGTCTAGCCACTGCTCGCACACACCTTCTATCTACCCTTCTCTATGGCTCTCTCATATTTACAAACCCTTGAAAATCTTACCTCAACAATCTAGAATCATGTTACCATAAAATTGCTAAATTTCCCATTAATCACCCACCCAGATCCCACTCCTGCTCAGCTCTTTCAACATTAAACTGGCTAGATCTCCCCCCCCCTTCTATCTCTTAATCAACTATCTTTAGCCCACAAAATAATCTACCACCCCAACACCTGCCCTGCCATCTCCACTTTAGTTCAACCTAATACTAATAGCAGATCCGTCAGAACTTCCAACAAACTCCTATTTAAAGTATCCAACTCTCACAACCAACATGGTGACTCCCTCTATTCACAGATAATTGCCAATCTCTGGAACACCCTTCCTGACACAATAACAAAAATTCCTGTACATAATGAGTTCAAATCACTCCTAAAAGAACACCTCACTAGTCACTGGCTGTGCTCCTGCCTCTCCCCAGGTTAATATACTGCTCCACCCTTAGTTTCATTCCTCACCTGACCATCTAACATCTATTTTGCAAACTTTAACTTATATTCTGTCTACTGTTTTTATTCTTGTACAGTCCTACTGATTGTATTATATTTACTGCTACGTGATTGTCTCTGCAGATGTAATTGTATAGTTCTACTGATTGTATTATATCATATCTACTACTACTTGTTGGTATTGTTCGAATGTGGAGTCTTTCCCCTGGGTCTCTACTAGTTAAAAGGACCTTTTGTTTTTGATTTTTTTTTACTGTTTCTAGTTGTAAAATATTTCTGTTGTACTAATGTTACTATGTTACTATGTTTCTGTATTGTCATATATTACTGTGAAAATTTTCTCTTTGGGTTTCTGCTGAAAATGGGCCTCTGACCTAGTCGGACATACCCGGTCAACAAATGTAATAAATAAAATAAATAAATAAACATTATGCCAAGAGTGTTTGTGGACGTGATAAGAGTGTTGGGTAGAGTGATGTTCAGGAGGCTGAGAACTGATGGTGTAATTTTGACAGGTGTTACTGCGGGTTCACTATATAATTTCGAAATACTGAAATCACGAATTTCAGTAGTTTGAAATTATAATACCGAGAGCTCGGAATCCAGAAGCAGCAGAAGCAGGAAATTCAAAGTCTCGAAGTACAGAGACTTTGAATTAGCGCTTCTGTTGTTTTGGAGCTTGAGTGGTGTGGTGTTTGTTTATGTATTTGTGTGTGTTGTTTAGGATGTAAGTGTGTTAGTGTGTGTACGAGGGAGTGTAAAATGTGGGTGTGTTTGACTTGCGCTTGTGTGGCTGGTTGTGTGATCTCGGAGTTAGAATATATAAAAAGGGGGGCACAGCCCCCCACATGGGAGGTGCAGGGGGGCTTGCCCCCCTGGATATACATAGTTTAAGTTAGTGTGTGTGGTTGTGGGGGGATGTTATGTGTATGTGTAATGTAGGTGCGTGTTTGTATTTCGCATTTTTTTTTTATTTTCGCGATTCCGGGTTCTTGTTGTTATAATTTCGAAATTCTGAAATTTGTGATTTTACTATTTAGAAATTATATAGTGAACCCGTTAGTGCATATGCTCCACTAACTGCGTGTGTGATGGATGAGACAGACGTACTCTGGTGTGGTTGGTGGTGATGCATGTACCCAAGGGTGAGTGAGTGGTAATTGGAGCAGATTGCAATGGGCATGTTGGTGAAGGGGACAGAGGGAATGCAGAAGTGATGTGTAGGTATGGTGTTAAGCAAAGGAATGCAGAAGGTGAGATGGTGGTGAAGTTTGCAACACAGGTTGGACATGGGTGTGGTGAATACACAGTATTACAAGACTGAGGGGCATAGGGTAACATACAAGAGTGGAGGAAGATGCACACATGTGGATTTTCTCCTATGCAGGTGCACCTGTTTGAAGGGGATTGATAACTGTAAAGTGGTGACAGGGGAAAGTGTAGTTAGGCAGCATGGAAGGTTGGTCTGTGGGACGACATTGGTGATCACGAAGAGGGGGAAGAGTGTGAGGGCGACACCATGGATGAAATGGTGTATACTGAGAAAGGGTGATTGTGAGGTTGAGTTCAGGGAAGAGTTAAGACAGGCAGTGGGTGGCAGTGAAGAGTTAACAAATATCAGGGTAACTGCATCTGAGCTAGTAAGGGAGATGAGTAGAATGGGGCTTGGTGTGACATCTGCACAGAGGAGGGAGGACAAGGAGACCTGGTGGTGGCATGAGGAAGTACAGGGGAGTATACAGAGAAAGAGGCAAGGAGAAGTGGGAATGTCAGACAGATGAATAAAGTAGACAGGTGTATAGGGAGAGGGGGTGCATGGCAAAGAGACTGGTGGAAAATGCTCAGGATGGGGCATCAGAAGGGTTGTATGTAAGGTTGGACACCAAGGATGGAGAATAGGACCTGTACCAATTGGCTTGACAGAGGCATGTAGCTAGGAAGGATGTGCAACAGATAAGGCTGAGAAAGGATAATGGTGGAAGTGAACTCACAAGTGAGGAGAGTGTGTCGAGCAGGTGGAAACAGTACTTTGATGGGCTGTTGGATGAAGAGAATGAGAGAGAGAGAGAAGATTGGATGATGTGGGTGTGGTGAATCAGGATATGCAACAGATTATCAAGGGGGAAGTAAGGATAGCTATGAAGAGGTTTAAGAATGGAAAGGCTATTGGCCAGGATGACATACCTGTGGAAGCATGGATGTGTTTAGGACAAATGGCAGTGGTCTTTTTAACCGGATTGTTTACTGTAATCTAGAAAAGTGAGAGGATGCGTGACGAGTGGATGAAATGTGTTTGGGTACTGATTATGAGCATAAGGGTGGTGTGCAGAGCTGTAGTAACTACAGAGGGATAACACTGATCAGTCACAGCATGAGGTAATGGTAAAGGGTAGTGGGAGCTAGGCTAAGAAGGGAGGTGAGGATTACTGATCAGCAGTATGGTTTCATGCCAGGGTAGAGCAGTACAAATGCCATGTTTGCACTGAGAGTGTTGATGGGGACATACAGAGAAGGTTGGAAGTAGCTGAGTTGTGTCTTTGTGGACTTAGAGACAGCATATGACAGGATGCCTAGAGAGGAGTTGTGGTATTGTATGAGGTGGTCAGGAGTGGTGGAGGAATCCGTAAGAATGCTACAGGATATGTACAAGGCAACTGTGACAGCAGTGAGTTCTGCATTGGGAGTGACATGTGTGTTTATGGTGGAGGTTGGAGTACATCAGGGATCAGCTATGAACCCTTTCTCATTTGCAGTGGCAATGGACAGGTTAACAGACATGATCAGACAGGAGTCCCCATAGACTGTGCTGTTTGCAGATGACATTGTGGTATGTAGTGAGAGTAGGGAATAGGGTGAGGAGACCCTGGGGAGGTGGTGGTATGGTCAAGGGGGAGGAATGATGGTCAGCAGGACTAAGACAGAATATATATGTGTGTGTGTGAATGGGAGGAAGGATGGAGGAATGGTGAGGATGCAGGGAATACAGTTTGCTAGGGTGGATAAGTAAAAATAGTTGGGAACAACATTTCAGAGTAATGGCAAGTGTGGGGGAGGGGTAACAATGTGAGTACGGGCAGGATGTGGGTGGTGGGGAAGAGTGTCATGTGTGATTTGTGACAGACTAGTACCATTAAGAGTGATAGGGAAGATCTACAAGAGGGCAGTGAGACCAGCTATGTTATATGGGTTGGAGACATTGGCAGTGAAAAAAGAGGCTTAATTCAGAGCTGGATGTAGCAGAGTTACTGATGGTATGATTTGCACTGGGTGTGGCCTAGCAGTGTCACAGTTAGTATTGTGCAACACACACTCCAGCAGTGGTCATATGTGAGCCATCCTTTCCTGGGGTGACTCAAGGCCCTGAGGTGTGTTCTGTGACACTGTAGACAGACACAGTTTCCATGAGTTCTGCTCAGCAATATATCATTACAGCATGTGTTGTTGAGACATAATATTGTTTGAACTTCCTATTTTCCACACTTACATGCCCCCCTACTGCATTCCATTACAGGCTTAATTGTTTGACATAGCTGTGTTTATTTGTTTTCAGTTCAGTTGCTATACTCCATCAGTCTCCGTGTGTGTGTGTGTGTGTGTGTGTCTGTCTGTTTGTTTGCTTGTTTCTGTGTGTGTGTGTCTCTGTCTCTGTCTCTGTCTCTCTCTCTCTCTCTCTCTCTCTCTGTGTCTATGAGACAGATGTAGGATATACATCTGTTTTGTATACGCAGCATCTTGCCTTTAGTAGGTAATGCTCATGAGCGGCTGATGGCCTACGCACCACTTGGAGTCTCCCACTTGCTAATTGCATGTGGAACAGCTGTGGTATCATCCCCGTATGTAATAGCATGGAAACACCCATCTTATATCTGAGTACTTCATGTGGGCGTTGCCCCTTTTCCTTAGTTGGGAATACCTCTTACGACAAACACTACTGAGACAGCCCAACAAACTGGAGGAGAATGTTCCAGACATAGGGACAGAATGTAAGTATTGCTGTTATACAGTTGAGCTATTGCTAGTTTGACAAGGTTTGTGTGGATATGGCTGCTCTGCATGAATTCAAGTCTGATAATGTTATGTGGTTGGCATAACTTCCAAATGGAGGGCTATCCGCAGACTAGCCCAAGTTTGGACTCTTATATTTGGTGTGTTACTCACACATTTTTGGGCCTTGGAAATTCAGTAGCATACTCTGAGGACTGCAGTCAGTAAATGGTAACATCCATGTGAGTTTCTGACTTCATATCCCTCAGAACAGATATGTTACAACAACCCTGTTACACCAGCAACTTTCTCAGTTTATGACAGCAATATGTCAATAATGCCCCGCTGTGTTTGGGCCTCTGCCCCCAAGTATGTCAGGCTTTGTCCAGATGTCATGCTGTAAGAAGCAGATAGGTATAGTATATCATTATATAGTGACTTCATTCCAGATAACATCCCCGTGATGTATCAGACTGCCAGACATGTTACGTGTAGAAGGCCTTATATATGAGGACGAAGTCTGGACGTTCTGTGGGACTCTATACAGTTGAGAGGACTGTATATTTCTGATAATTGTTGACAGACTGTCAGGATTGTGTAGCAGTGTATTGTGAATGTGTTATTTGGCCTGTGTGTGTGGGGGGAGGGGTAGATGTAAGTGTTGAGGGTCCTTTATTATTTGACTTTGCATACTGCTCCAGCTTCTGCTCCTCTATCAACTGTATATGTCTGTAGACATAGACCGAGACATGCCCCATACCACAGTCAGGTGTCAGACTGAGACATGCCCCATACCACAGTCAGGTGTCAGACTGAGATATGCCCCATACCACAGTCAGGTGTCAGACTGACACATGTCCCATACCACAGTCAGGTGTCAGACTGACACATGTCCCATACTACAGTCAGGCATCAGACTACACATGTCCCATACCACAGTCAGGCGTCAGACTACACTGTGAATTGGGCCGGTATATATAGGGGTAGTGTGTGAGTGGCAAACATGCTGATGATTTGGTTCACACAGTCCATATACTCTACTGTTCCTGTGGCTTACCAGTATGTCACTTTGAATGTGATGAGTTTGGTTTTGGGTATGCACTTTCACGCTGGTGTCTGTTGGTCAGTGCTGTTACATCCCTGTAGTGCCTGATAAATTTGCAATTACATGTGTATTCTCCCGTTGCAAAATTGGGTTAGTGTTGTGTGAGTCTGCCTGTAGTTTAGACAGTACTTGGTGACATGCCTAGCAACCCAGTGTAGTTTCCCTACTGTGATGTTATGTCCCAATATTTATCAGATGTACTGTTGCCTAGCCCCCATACATGTTGTGCATGTCTGACACATCAGTGGGATGATGTGAAGATTTATGTCAGTGAGTAGTGGGGAGTAATTTGGTTTTGGACTTGGGCTATTCCTGTCAATATATGGTACAACAGACAGGAGGGTGTTACTGCATCAACTGTGCCACCTTATCTACTCCAGTATTTGGGATATGTCCCCAGTTTCATGGTTTACCCCCCCCCCCGGTCAGGCTTGGTCCAGATTTGCTGCACTAAGTGGTTCTGAGCATACCTCCCGACTGACCAGATTGTTTCAGACTGCCCAGGATTATTGCTCACATGTACGTTCTGTTCCACAGAATCATTATTTTCATTTCTGTGGTAAATCACTGTGATGTCACTGTGATGATGTCAGCATTTCTGTCTGTAAATGATGGCATACATTTCAGTTTCAGAACTCACATCCTCCTGGACATGTATGCTGACATGAACCCTGTTACTGTAGGAACATTCTACATTTATAACTGCAGTACGTACATTATGTCCCTGTTCTTGGACCATTGTCCCCCCATTTTGACACCCTTTGTCCAGAATTATTGCACTAAGAGGTGTAGAGGTATGGTGCTGGGTATGACTCACTACATGTTATGGGCACACACACACACATATATATATATATATATATATATATATATATATATATATATATATATATATTCCTTTTTTGATAGCTATGCATATGTTTATATAACAATATATATGTATATATTCTATACATATTTGTTTTATATGTATAGCTCCATATATCTGATGTATATATGTTTTAATATTTATCTATCACTATACACATCTGTATGTGTATATTTATATATACTAAATATGACTGAGTCCACAGTGTTTGTCCCCTACTATTCTATACAGGTACTGAATGATATATTTGTAAAAGCACCATTCATTATTAAATCTCAGATGGTGTAGTGGGAAATTGCTCTGAATATGGTGTACAGGATCCTGGGTTCAAGCTTTGGTAGGGCTGATTATTTTGTTGCTGGGCAGAACAGTGGCTGATGGAGACAGGGTGATTAAGGCAGTTTTAAGCAGCTGTGAGCGGGTTTGTGTAGGTTTGAAATAGTAACTGATGCTAACACATGGTTAAATGGGAAAACTACTTAATCTGTATAGGCATCGCTTAGCATCACACAAACTCGCTTACTGACGCTTACTGCAGTTTACTCCCACTTACCCCTGTGCTAATTACTCCCACTTACCCCTGCGCTAATTTCTTTAAAAGAAAAGAAAAAAAGGGTAATAGGAAAGTGGTGAAAAAGGGGCATACAGAGTGCAAAGCAGTATAAAAGATAGCTTTGGATGTGCAGGATGGGTGTAGGGAACATCCATAGCTGTCCATTTCTGCCACAGCAATAGCTGTGCATTTGTACCAAATTTGGAGGTGAAGTTGGACACTCCAACCCCTGAGAGTGGGGTGAGGACAATTAATGTGTTGTTAAGCTAATTAGACCAGATTATATGTGTCCAGTGGACATGTGTGCAAAGTGGACAGCTATGTATGGGGTGACTTTTTTGTGGGAACAGATTGCCCTTTTTTATTTTTTTATAAGATGAGAGTGGGATGTTGAGGAAGGATAGTAGGTACATTTGGGGAGGTTGTTTGGGTAGGAAGACAGACAAGACAGAGAAGACAGCAGACAGGAGCAGTATATGACACATGTGGGGGGGTAAACACCTTGGATGGGGAGGGTGGTTGGGAATGGGACTCCCATGATCCCCCAAATGGATACAGTGAGACTGAGGTCCCCACCCATGGGCAGTCACCACTGCACCTTCACGGCCCCAAAGGTGGCTGTGCAGGGGGCTAAACAGGAGGGGCAGACTGACCCTCAAGATGTGCCACGCGACCCTCAAGCTGGCATAGCAGATCTCCAAACTCTTTTCAAAGCTCGCTACGCACCAATTCCCAGATCTGACAATGGGTGAGTGTCCTGTCCGCATCCGCTCCTGGGGGGGGTGGGCCCCATCCTTTGAGGTTGTTCCACCAGAAGGTGGTGCAGGACCAGCAGACGATGAGGTCTCAGGTTGGGTCCTAGACATGCTGGGGCCCGATGCTATGGCCAGTTGATTTGGGACAGGTGGATCCACTGGGATCAGCCTTCCCAGACATGATATGGTGTTGCAGTTTTATAACATATGTTGGTTAGTCATGAAAAACACATTCCTGGATTAGTTATAACAGCATGCATAGGTATTCCCATAAACCCAAAACAACAGATTTGGAACAGTTGCATAGCAAACAGAACACATGCATATATGGAACCACAGTGGACATTATAACAGCATGCAAGTTACATTGATAACAACAGGGCACCGATGATAGTATTTGAACAGAGAACATTAATAATTAAATGTTTAAATATTTGTAGAACAATAGGACACATATCCCAACAGTGGGTTTGATGAAAAACATACCCATTGATTTATGTGTTTAGATTATCGGTGCAGATAGGGTGGGGGAGAGAGAGAGAGAGATGTCAATTAACAACTGTATATGCTTGAAGTGCTAACAACTTTAATGATCATTACTCTAATCATTACTCTCCAGGTATGACCTCACTTTACATTGACCTATGGGGGTTGGGCAGTGGTATGTTTGTACACAATGTATAAATACAGCCATCTTACAGCTAAGATATACCTTTTCTTACCTGGCAGACCTGTGGAGGAAATTACTGTTAACACTACCTGACAGTTTCTACCCATATTCACATAGTCAAGGTTACATACATGCAATCATAGTGTGTGTGTGTGTGTGTGTGTGTGTGTGTGTGTGTGTGTGTGTGTGTGTGTGTGTGCGTGTGTGTGCGTGTGTGTGTGTGTGTGTGTGTGTGTGTGTGTGTGTGTGTGTGTGTGTGTGTGTGTGTGCTGCTGCCATACTCTGCCTTGACTTCTATCGGTCACTCTGGGTGTGGGTGGCAGTGACCACTAGCTGTGACAGCGTGACACTTGAGGGACATTTCTTGGAGGAGACTACTTGGTGTATGTACTTATCTTGCTGTCATTTGCAACCTTGGGGTTGGACAGTGGGTGTTGTACACAGTGTATAAGTACAGCCTTCTTACAGCTAAGATATACCTTTCCTTACCTGGCAGACCTGTAGAGGAAATTTCTGTTAACACTACCTGACTGTTTCTACACATATTCACACAGTCAATGTTACATATGTGCAATCATACTGTGTGTCTGTGTGTGTGTGTGCATGTGTGTGTGTGTGTGTGTGTGTGTGTGTGTGTGTGTGTGTGTGTGTGTGTGTGTGTGTGTGTGTGTGTGTGTGTGTGTGCTACTGCCATACTCTGCCTTGACTTCTATCGGTCACTCTGGGTGAAATTATGAATACAGCTTACTACCACTCCCGGGATTCAAACCCTGCCTGCTTGTGCAAAAAATATAACAACGTTTGTGTCTCAGAATGAGCTACTGAGAAACTGCTTTCTCTTGTTTGACTGTTTTCTGCCTAATACTCTCTTGGTTGTATAATATGACCTTGTAATTCTGTCAGTCATGCATGGCAGATAGTTCTTATACTGTGTATTCATACATTGACATAGCACAGTCTGGAAAACACTGGTTAACACAACATTCCTATTCAGGTATCAAATCTCGGTGCATGGAATATTTCATATAGTTAATCTTCTGTTTTACAACTCCACAATCTTTGTCAGATGAGCCTTGATTAGTTAATGCTTTCAGAGCTATAGTTGCTGTGCAGAAACTGCACACATTTTGATTCATACCACCACATACCAAAGTAAACACAACCAGTCCAGGGTTTTGACTTTTATTGACAGGTACTGACACATTTATTGATATATATACCCTGTACATCACTATTACTCTGCTAATGTCTTGTTTATTCAGTACAAACCTTACCCATTTTTAAATACTGACAGGTGACATTCTACTCCTATCTATTTATTTGCCCTGAATACTACAAGCTAGATTTTTACTCACCAGCCTTGCGACACAACCTTAGCAGTCTGCTGGCATGGGCATCCAAGTTCGCAGCCCTCTCATCTGCAGCTGTACAGGAGATAGAGAAATATTTATGCATACCTATCCATTACATACACAGCCATGACTTTGGCAAACACTTATTGATACTGATACTTGGCTGGGACATTCCTCGACCATGTGTCTTGGACCCACTGGTCCAAGAGCTCCCTCTTCCTATACTTCAAGTCAGCAAAGTGGTGCTGGACCTGCTTACCAGTCCGAGGGATGCCAGTGGCACTGGTGAGATCACTTGTGAGATGGTCCCAGGTGTCCGCTTTGTATTGGGGGCCCTGGTACTGCTCCTGCAGCAGTCTCCCTTCATGGTCTTTTACTAGGAGCCCAACCATGACCCTGGACTCTAAATGCCCTAGCATTGTGCCTGAAAGTGCACACCTTCACCAACACCAGCCATAGTGCCTGCAGTGATGAGCTACAACTGATTATGGGCTGTATTTCCACCTGTGAGGTTTAAATAGGGCTGATTTTCCACACTTTGCCATGATTGGATGGTTTTGAATATGTTGAGGTTAGCTAAGTGCTGGGCAAACCCACTTAGCTAAGATAAGCATTGCTTAGACATGGCAAGCATGGCTCACCAGTGAGCAAATCCACTTAGCTATACTAATTATTGCTAAGCATACAAATTTAAGCAATGCTTACTCCAACTAAGCACATCTGAACACAATTTAGCATTGTTCAGCCTTCATTTTATGGACTATCAGGATTGAGGGGTTGATTCCTTATTAATGACATCTTATGATATGTATGTTTCCCTTCCATAAGATCCCCCTATGTGCTTTCATTACACTATATTCTTTTGTGGCTATACTGTATGGGACACCTGTCTTTATATGGGGGTTTCACATCTGTACTACACTGACACCTCACATTTGGAACTGCTACACTATCCTGATTAACAAATATATATTATGAACTGCCTATTTATAAAAAAATATATGTTTAGTGCTGTTTTAACATATAAAAATGAATGGACTGCATTGGGACTCAAATGTTGAATGACTGCATGTTAAGCAACTGCTCTAACCACTACGCTATTTCACTTTGACTGTTTTGGCTGTATGTTTCTATTTAGCTCCTTCGGATATTTCAGCTATGCTATACCCAGCTGCGCAAATCACACACCCACACAGCTACTCGTAAACTTTAT
Organism: Protopterus annectens; assembly: GCF_019279795.1. Lineage (NCBI taxonomy): Eukaryota > Metazoa > Chordata > Ceratodontiformes > Protopteridae > Protopterus > Protopterus annectens. The sequence continues at coordinate 39,454,428 of NC_056746.1, read as the reverse complement.
TGGGGATGGAAAAAATAAAATAAACATGTGTTTTATTTTTTTATATGCTGTAAGGGTATGCACATTGCTTTCTGAATCTCACGGCAGGACATCTGGACATCTACATCATACATGGGGGAATTGGTTTAAATGTTCCTCTCAGGGACATGCTTACTTATTTGGTATGCCAGCATGTGCAGTGGCATACCATTCTGGACATTATCTGTGCTGGACCATTGTGGGGGGGGCTGTGCTTTGTGTGGTTTTTGATGTATTTTGTCCGCTGAGACTGTTATGTTATGATAACAGTGTCCCGGGATACTTTTAGTTGCTTTGGGATTGCCGTATGACAATTCTAGAGTGGTGGTGATGTGTGTACTGTGTGAGCAATGCTTGGACATGACCCCTGCACTCGTACATGGATTGTGTCCATGTGGAGAATACAGCAGAGCACCTTCATTAATATGCAAGGCACAGGGGACATGGCCAAGGATGAGCCTTGAGTAACAGAACTTTCTCTCAGCTCTGCCTTATCATATCTTTTATGACAGGAATTTTTAAATATAACTAACTAAAAAACATTTTTTGTTATATATTTGGTTTCATTTAATACTGCGGTGGTGGTGCTGCCGTAGCGTTGTCACCTCACAGTAAGACGTTGCCCTGTTCGATTCTCAGCTAGAGCGTCTTCTGTGTGGAGACATGCATGAATGGGCGTACCTTTGTTGAAGGTTGTATGTCAGGGCCAGCAACTCGGCACGTAAAAATCTACTGCCAATCGTTAGCGGACCGGAGTTCCGCTGTGGCGACCCCTAACCGGGAAAAGCCGAAAGACTCAACAAAGTCTACTTAGTATTATAATATTTTTTAATTTTTTTTTAACTTTTCCTGTCAAAATACAAGAGACAAGTTTCTGGCATTTGACTTCAATTTGAGCTTTACAAAATCTTCTCATCAGGACTCAGCATCAAAAAAAGAGTTTCAAACTCTACTAACTACTATTCAGGAATTATCAACAAAAATTGACATAATGGACATGAAGATTGATAACTTTAAAAAAAACCACTTCACAACAAATGGAGACATTACATCATGATCTTAAGCAACAGAGGAAACAAGTTACTAGTATAGAAACATCATTAAACGGCCTGGACAGTAGAATACAACAAAATGAACATAGCTTAAAATTTCTTTTAAAGCAAAACTCCTTGCTTTTAACAAAAATAGATGATCTAGAGAATAGGTCACGAAGAAATAACATCAGGATCTTTGGGCTACCAGACATTCTTGAAGAAAATAATATGGAGAAATTTTTAACCTCTTGGTTACCTGAGATTTTACAGCTTCCTGAAGTACTTTCTTTTGGTATAGAAAGAGCCCATATGTCCTTGACTACATCTAAATATACCAAAAGTAATTCCACAAACTCTGTCATAGTCAAATTCTTATCAACACATGATAAAGAAATAGTTTTGAAGACTGCCTGGTCTAGGTCACCAATCAAATACAAAGATAACATCATACATTTTGATAATGACTATTCTTCATCTGTCATAACTAAAAGGAAACAATTCTTATCATTGCCCAAAGAACTTAAAAAAAAAAACATAAATAAAGTCTCACCTGCTTTTCCCTGCAAGGCTGAAAATCTTCCTTCAAGATGGTCTGAAGATATTTGATGAGTTAGATGCAGCTATCAAATACATAAAATCCAATAAAATATTGGAAAAACTAGATGAAATGGACTGGGCTAGTTCAAGTCTTAAAATAATTGCTGAAAATGGTACCTGGAAAATAGTTGAACGCAAGAAGAAACTTAAAAAATATATATTTTTTTTTTACAATATAGATTTTTTTTTTTACTTACATATGATCTTTCTTATGACCAGAAGTCAAGGAAAATGAAAATGGTTCGACAGCGAGGGCTGTGGTTGTTGCTGGAGTGTCTCGAGCAGGTCTCGAGTCTTCAAAAGCTTTCGTTTGTTGTGTGGACAGCTTGCAGTTTCCCGCTGGAATATTTGAAGCTTTCTCTCCTTACTATGACTCGGCGATATGTTCCTCACACATCTCTGAACTCCTTTAGAGCCGCATGACATCATCAACAGCTCAACTGACTTTTTAAAGAGGCAGTTTCTAAATCCTTATGTCTTTTTGGACTTCCATAGCATGGAATACTTTGGCATTGGCTTATACAAAGAGAAAAAATGTTTGTAAGACTTTTTATGTTTAAATTATGTTGTTTCTTAGTAATAGCAATCTTGTTATTGCTTATCAGCATTACACAGGTTGGAAGTAATTAAATGTAACTAGACACACTGCAAATATGGCTATATAATAGCATACCAATGTGCTACTTTAGTTCTTGTATTACCTTTTACCCATTTATTTTTTTTTATTTACCTTGCTTCATTTTTTAGACAAACATATTGAGAAATATTCATTCACGCCCATTCACTTCTCAAGATATATGTATTTTAAAGTTTAAGTAAAATTTGTAAACTGAATTAGTGTTTTCCTGAACTATATTTCATGGTGGATATAATTTATGTTGATTCCCTGTTAGGTGCGAAAACTATTTTATATCTTGGTTACAATAAAAAAAAACACTTTAGATCGAGCTATGTTTGGTTTAATCTATGTATGCTATATCCAGTGTAATGTTGCATTATATGTTACTGGTGAACTGTGTAACATGTTTTGGTTATAACTGACTAGCTTAAAATGCAATAAAAAAATATAGTTACATCTCTTTTGTTCAGTTTATTCCTAAGCAGTAGATGCTTTCTAGCAAATATGACATCTTTGCTTAATTGTCATGAGATGCATTTTTGTATTGGGCTGACTGCAGAAACATTAGAACAGTGTAACGTTATAATATTAGTCAATGTTTTAACTCTACAATTTTAAAAGACATTTAAATTATATGGTTATGATTTCACTAATTAAAGCTTAAAACTAAAAAGTAGGGTAAAACAGGTATAAATATTAGAAGCAAAAATGTCTATTGCTGCTGATCTGAGTTTCAGCCTCATGGTAACACATTTACAAGTCACTAGGTTTATGAATAACCTTTTTTGGGCAATGCATTAACTGCCAGCTGTTTGATAAATATGAGTCTGGGAGACTTTAAAATGACCTTTTAACAATTATATTGTTTTCTTATTTCGATTAAGTCCAATAGACTAATGGCCCATTTCAAAGAATAACGGGAAAATTGGACAGGGTATTGGAAAATTTTGCTCTTTTTGAAAACTGGCAACAGTTCTTTTTTTATAAATGTTACCATCAATTCTGGTAGATTTTGCTACCTGATATCATGCACCCTATAGTTAATATTCTTATACATATTACCTTTCTGTAGTTCCAACAAATATGTTTTTCCCTTCTAGAGGCTATTTTTTAAGATAGACAGAACATACAACATGACAACCTTACATTGTATTTCTCTTAAAATAAATGGTCTAAATAACCCCAACAAGAGAAGGTCTTAGAATAAATACCTCCAGTTACATAACTCACAATTAATTTTTCTGCAAGAAACTTATATGATAGAGGATATTTCCAAATTAGAATCAAAGTCTTTTTAAATCATTGTTAGTTCTGAACACTCTCAAAAAAGAGGTGTTGCAATACTTTGGAATAATAAATTACCACAACCTAAAATAATAGACTCACACAAAGATAATAAAGGTATGATAGCTTCTATTGTCATAGATTAATAAATTAATATTCACTCTAATAAATATGTACTGGATTCCTGGCTTTGTACAGAACTCAGCTCAGCAACACATAGATCATATTATCCAGTTTTCTAAAAGCAATATTATATTAGCTGGCAATTTTAATTGCATTTTTAATAGTTCAGACTCGACTTATAAAGGTAAAAGAAGAGTTTTGGGTTCAGCAAGATTACTAAAAGAGTTTTCAAATTCCTTTTTATTGAAAGACATTGATAACAACGCTGACCCAAAATCATTATTCTATACATTTTTCTCACACAGACATAACACATACTCAAGAGCAGACAGAGTTTTTATCTCTAATAGTTTAGTAGATTCTTTAAGTTATGTAAAAGTTATTACATGTCCCTTTTCTGATCACAATCCTATAACCTTTGATATATATATTTATTCTTGTCCCAATGTTCAGATAAAATGGATTCCAGCATATATCACAAAATTAAAAGATTTTAACACCTTCATATCAGCAGAAGTTTATAGTTTCATAGAATTTAATGCCAACAATAATACACCTGAAATTTTTATTTGGAATGCAATGAAGGCATATATATATATATATATATATATATATATATATATATATATATATATATATATATATCAGATTAGTTGATTGGTACAAAAAAAGACTTTCGTGGGATAAAGAATTACAAGAAATACAAACAAAACTTGATATTTTGAACCTTGAGTTATCAAAAAATCAACAAGAAAAATCCAAAATGGAAGAATTAAAATCTTTAAATAAGAAGTATCTTGAGATACTAAACCATAAAACTATGATTAGTCTAAAAAATGTAAATGTATTAAATTTTCAATAAATTCCAGATCTTTGAATATTTTAGCCAATAAAGCTAAAAGATTGAACAAATTCAATCACATTAAAGAAATATATTCACCACAAAAGAAAAAAATGGTATCTAGTTTACATATTAATTGAATTTAGAGAATTTTTCCTTCAGCTAAATCAATCTTCTGCACTAATAAATCCAGAGATAGATATTCAAGCTTTTATTAATAAAAACTCTAAAAAAAGATTAACAGAAGAACAAATTAAATTACTAGCCAGGCAAATTACATTGAAGGACATCCAAGAACAAATGAATACACTTAAACAAAACAAAGCATTCGGTAATAATGGCATTATTCCAGAAATCTACAAAATTCTTCCTAATAAAGCACTAACTTTGCTACTATCAGCCTTCAATATCATACAAAATAAAAATACCATCCCTCTCTCATGGAAATATACATTTATTTCTCCTATTCTAAAGCCTGAAAAAGACCCTACAAAATGTAATTTATATAGACCTATATTGTTATTAAACACGGATTATAAAATGTTTATGTCTATAGATGCAAAAAGGCTTAAAAATCTTCTTCCTAACTTAGTAGACGTGGATCAAACAGGTTTCATAATAAATAGAACATCATATGATAACATTAAAATAATAATAACCTTAACTAAATCAGTTAAAAACAAAAAATAACCTAACTATAGTTAGTTTACATATAAATTATGCTTTTGACACAGTTAATTGGAATTACCTATTTATTCTTCTACAGGAACTCAACTTTTCAAATAATTTTATAAATTGTATTACCCATTTATATAACGGATCTTAAGCATATGTTAAAATTGGTTCTAATATTTCTCAGTTCATACCTATTACTAACGGGACTAAACAAGGATGTCCATTATCGCCTCTTTTATTTACTTTAGTTATGGAGCCTTGGGCAAATTTGATTAGAGATAATAGCAATATTAAAGGTTTTGATGTGAGTTTTAATAAAACTTCAAAGATTCAAATGTTTGCAGATGAAATACTGATTACATTTGGTGGTAAGAATCCAACATTACAGGAATTATTTAATGATATAGATTATTTCCAAAAAAACTCAGGTCTTAAATTTAATCATAATAAAACACAAATGTTGTTATCTGGTTCAAAAAAAATATAATATTCAAAATGAATTTGTCAAATATATACCGCAGTCCCAACAAATAAAATATTTAGGCATAATTATTACTACTAATATAAAAGAAATCCAAACACTGAACTTTGATAAAAGTATAACAGAAATGGACAACCTAATATACAAATGGTCTAAAATAAAATTCTCAGTAGAGGAGAAATTATCAATTATAAAGATTATATTACTACCAAAAGAATTATACTTAATGCAATCTATTTCTATTCCTCCACCTTATTCAATAATTAAAAAGTTTAATACTATGATTGAAACATTTCTTTGGTAGCCAATTAAACCCAGGATCTGTTTATCATATCATATGTACAGTTGGGATAATGGAGGTATTGCATTACCAAATTTAGAAATATATTCAATTTCTTCAGTAATTAAAACAATTTCGTATCTTATAGATAGCAAATATTCAGCAAAATGGAAAGAAATTATTCTATCCTTATCTCAAAACTTAAATAGCAATAATGACTTCTTTAAATTAAGTAAATAACACATTCATATGGAAGCTCAAGGAATTATTTTCTTTCTGCCCTGCCCAAAACTTTAAATCAAATTATATCCTTTAAAATTTTTATACTTAGATTTAAATTATATGAAAGTTGGCTATTCCTTATTTTCCCCGTAGCATATACACAGGGGATCATTTCTCCACAATTTTTTATAAAATGTCAATATTTAAAAAAAACATCTGATTTCTTGGCATCATATGTTGAAAAAAATGAATTGCAATCCATTAATACTTTAATGGAAGAGAATGACCTTGATTCAACATTATGGCTTGACTTACAAGAAGCTAGAAATTCTATCAAAAGTAAACTTGATTTAATACCTTATTCGTCTAAAAATGTAATTCCCAAATTCATTCAGTATTTGATCATTTTTACTCAGCAGAAAAATTCAATTAAAATTAGCCCATCACACACACACACACACACAAATATATATATATATATATATATATATATATATATATATATATATATATATATATATATAGTTATTAAATCAGACTTGGATATATTCCCAGATAATTATTGGAAATTGATCTCTAACATTAATAATTTTAACCCTTCAGATAAAGATAAATTAAATATTCTTCAGTCAGCTGGTAAAACTACTTCATCATTTAAATGGAGAATATTTACTTGGAGATTTTTAAATAGATAATTCATCACTCCATATAACATAAATACGATGTTTAAAGAAAATATACTTTGTTGGAGATGTATGAAGGTACAGAATGCTAATTGGGCACATATATTTTATAACTGTTTACACATGAAAAAATTTGGGGGAGATATTAACAATTTCTTACAAGCAATATTCACTGATAACGTATTACTTATTAAATCATTAGTTTTATTTTACTCCCCAATTCCATCTTGTGTAAAATCAAGCAAATATCCACTTCTTTGGTCTGTGCAGTTCATTGCCAGGAAAGAAATCATGAAAAATTGGAAGTCTTCACAAATTCCCTCTTTTCAGAATTTTAAAGATCTTCTCTTGGAAGTATCCAAATTAGAACTGATGACAATCAAGTCTAGATCTTCTAGGAATATAGCAATATATAACCAATGGATGAATATAATTGACTTATTAGAAAATGAATAATTTGAAGGTATTAATCAGCTCTTTTTTTGTTTTAACTTGTATTAGTTGTTTATAGTATAGTGAACACAATTGTACATAGTTCATTGTTTTCTTTGATCTTTTATATTAGTGCCTTTGTTTTTATCTACTTCATCATAAAATATGTTCAGTTCTCTTATAATAATTGTATGTTTCAGAAATGGCTTTAATAAAACTTATTTTCAAAAAAAATATGCAAGGCACGCTGCTGTTCTACACGGGCACAATCCGCTCCATGCAGGAATAGCATAATTCCTGCACAGAACGTACTGAATTCCAGGCCCTGTTCCTGAGAAGAATCCCAAAACTCCAGAATCTGTTTAGTCACCAATGACTGGCCCTGTTGCTAAACCCTGTTCTGACTGCTATATCACTAGATCAGGTCATATTTCCAGACCCTGTCCCAGATACATGGCAACTTGGACATAAGGACATCAGTGTTGTGTTTATCTCTTGGTGTCTATTCTTTTTCAAATTTCATTTTATTGTGGTCAATTTCTTAAAGAGGGAGGATGTAGATCGATATGTATGTATGTTTTTAATAAACTTTCCATGGCCTTGCAAAAGTGCATAAATACTGAGCATGTGCGAGCCTGACTGCCATTTTGTAGTACGCTGTTGAGATGTAAGCATGCACGTCTGTGTGGTCTGTCAGTTAATCAGTTTATTTATATTTTGTACTGCTGCTATCCATCCTGATGTGTTTCTATGTAATAAAGCATATAAACAAACTACCCCGCCTGTTCATCTTCAATAGTAAACCAAGACGAGTGACATTCGATTTTGTGAAATCTTGAGAACAGCAAAATAGGAATTATAACAATGTGTCTGAAAATGGGGGAAGATACACTTATTAAAGGGTTAAAAGTGAAAAATAGAATTTAGCAGAGGAGCAAATAAAATAAAATAATGAAAATGTTATTTTAAATGTACTGGCAGTAAATGTGAAAAGTATAAAGGGGGAGTGCAAATATTTGAAGTGCTGTGATGGCATAAAAAAGTAGAAGCAGATATAATGACTGGGATTCTTAAACAAGTGCTGCACACATACCCAGCACTAAATTCTGAGGAAACCATTGCACAAAGAGCTACACAACTAATCAGATGTGTATTAGGCATGAATAGCACCAGCTTAGCAATACTGGGATAGCAGTGCCTGGCTGCTCTGTTGGATGAGCGGTGCTACAGTAGCACATGTAATTGATGTGGCCATCATGGATAAGATACAGAAACATGGCCATGTAATGCAAACTCATGCTTACAGTGTGGCTCTACATACATGTTATATTGTGGCCCCACATAACTCCATGTTACAGTGTGGCCCTATATAATTTCATGCAATACTGTCGCAACACATGACTTCATGTTGCAGTGTGGCTCTACATAACTCAGTGTTATACTGTAGCCCCACATAACTTCATGTTAGAGTGTGTCCCTATATAAATTCATATTATATTGTTGCCCCACATAACTTTGCATTACAGTGTGGCCCTATATAACTTCATGTAATACTGTGGCTCCACATAACTTTGTGTTACTGTCTGGCCCTATATAACTTCATGTTGTACTGTGGCCCCACATAACTTCATGTTATACTGTGGCCCTATATAACTTCATATGCCTCCCCATCCAGCAGAAGAGTGGTAGCTTAGCAGCCAAATGATACATCAATGCAGGTGTGCACAGCAAAGTGGCAACTCTGTTCATCATATAAATGGGGAGGAAATGAGGCACATAGGAATTAGGAAATTAGAGAGCAGTAAGCAGAGAGAAACTCAGAAGGATAACTATAAAACATGAAAGGCAGACAAGGAAGGATTGTTTTATTTATAGGGAAAGAACCACTTTTGTAACTGTTACAAAGGAAGAGTAGGTGAGGAATATAGAGAGGGGTGCCTGTGGATGATATAGCGAGAAAAAGGCAGGTAGCCAGGTCAGATAGACAAACACAGAACAAAGATATAGATGAACAGAAGTGGTATGTACACAAAAAGTGTGGAGTATGCTGGATGGCATATACATACAGATGGTGGACAATTGGTGATACCAAAGGGTTCAGCAAGCAAAAAGGAATGGGGAATAACTCATAAAGGAGGATAAACACCATAAAGGGGATGTACTGGGGTCCTGACATTACTGAAAAACAGGCTGGCCCAGAAGGCAATACATCCAAGCATCACTGACCTGTGTGGATGATGTTATGCTCCAGGTGCTACAATGGGGGTCTGATGGTTGGGGTCTGATGGTTATATGACTATATATTTTGTGCCAGGTGGCATTCCACATTGCTGAGATGGGCATTCATTTGCTAACACACCTCAGCAACCACCTGTCTCTACAACTGATGCCAAAAAACTAAAATAAACTCCTCTTGTTCACTTTCAGGAGAGGATTCTTCACTTCTCCTTTGAGATATAGACATGGAGGACACTAGCAGCTTCTCCAGGTCACCTGCAGCACTGGGCATCACCCAGTTCATGGGCTGTGATGCTCCTCAGGCTCAACACATTTCATGCCCTGTGGAGGTACACATATATGTATCCACTGGTCAGCCTTTCCACAGACGTGGACTGCATCAAATCCTGACACTGCAAGCCAGAATACTGAACACTGCCAATGGTCACATTAGGGTAGCTCAACCCACCACTGGAGACTGTGATCTCTGATGTGCTACAGTCTTTTAAAATAAATAGCTACCTTGTTCACCTCAGTTGACCCTATGCCATATTATACTGTTGTGGTCACCTCTTACTGTGCTCCCCCACCTTTGTAATTAATGATGACTGTACCATGTCCACAACCAAACCTATGTGGATATGGCAATATCTGATGCACTGTATGGCCACTTCATGCACTGCCCTGTGTAGTCTAAATGTAATAATGCATGCTGCATCATTTTACTCTGGCTTGCTTGTACCAAGGCTCATTAACTGTGGACCAGACATCTCAACTTTGTCAGTGCAGCAATGTATTGCATTTGCATCTGCCTCAGCTGTGGTACTGATGCCACGTTTTTCCCCTGACTATCCATTTTACCTTGCTGCTGGTGATGTGAAAGGTATTGAAGGCCCTTCCATGATGTTGAGCAGTGACAAACTGTGCAGGATAGCACACACACACACACACACACACACACACACACACACACACACACACACACACACACACACACACACACACACACACACACACACACACAAACACACAACACAAATCATGCTGCATTTGTCTGGGCTGTATTGTAGTGCCCCTCTGGAAGAGTATACACTATACTTTATTGCTGTGTATAGGCTGTGTAGTACACTATTTCATTCATGGTCTGGACGTGACATATTAGGGTCATCAACCAGTGCTGTTGGGCATGTCAACATCATCAGTATCACACAACACTATCCACTATATGCTGTGTGTTCCCTCTGATTAAAAATGTAACATCAAAGCATTCTGTGACATTTAGAGAAAAGTTACAATATATATTTTTTTGTAAAATATCACGGTTTGCCCTTTTTCATGCCTTCCTCACAAGACAGAACTAACCAAATCAGTACTTCTCTGCAGACAGAGAGACAGATGTCTTATCAACTAAGTGCACTGATACTGTTTCTCTTCTCCTTTGCAGTAAAGGTAGGGGAAACCAGTTTTCCAACAGTCTTTTTTAAAGCAGCTGCTGACCTGCTGATGTCAGTAAGACTAACTGCCTGTGTAAGATTGTGAGACAGTCCCTGACAGGGGAGAGAACTACAGATGTGTGTGCCTCTGTACTATGTCATGCTGGTGGAGACAAATTCCTCTCTCAAAGTATTTCAGATCATCTGTCTGTCGCATTTGAAGTTTATATCCCACCCAACCCCCCCCCCCCAGCAGTAATTAGGTTAAAAAACTTCTCAAAAGCTGACTGGAACCTCCTAAGGGAGGGTATCAGTAGCTTCACACCACTGCCCCCTCAGATGATGCAGACAGCTATGCTGAACAGTATGCCAGTGCAGTATACAAGCACCTGTACAACTGCATGGACTCAGCCATACCCAGCAGAACTAAAACCTGCTCCTCAGGAAAACACAAACCTGTCTGGTGGACATCCACTATCAATAGGCTTTACAGCAAAAGGAAGAAACTGTTGTCCAAGGGTAAAAGTGAAAAAATTCCAAATTGGAAGAACTCCCTCCTTAGCCTCAACAAGCAAATTAGATCACTAGTGAAAACCTCCAAAGCAAATTATGAGTTGAAACTAGCCTCCGAAACAAAGGAAAACCACAAACCTTTCTTCAGTTGTGTCAGGAATATCTATAGCAAAGCCCAGGTTTGTTCCTAATTAGTACTTAATGGTACCACTTACACTGGTCCTATTGACTTAGCCAACCTGTTAGCTGATAGGTTCAGCACAAACCTCACCCTCCTATCCCCCCAAAAGTCCATTCAACATCCCGATACTTGTTCCACACATCACATCTCTGTAGATCAAGTATTAAAGGCCTTATCCAAAGCAAAGAACACAGCTTCCATGGAATCTGATTGTATCCCAGGCTGTATTCTGCACCATTTCCAGCAAGAATTAACTTCGCCATTGAGCACCCAGTTCAACCAAAGCCTAATTACAGGCTTCACTCCAGCCGAGTGGAGAACTGCTATTGTCATCCCTTTGCACAAAGGTGGTGCCACTACTGACCCGGTAAACTATCGCCCCATTAGCTTGACAAGTCTGATCTGTAAAGCCATGGAGCTTATTATTATGGATCTCATAAACAAGAGCATAGGTAACCTCCAAGCACTTGACCCCACCCAATTCGGATTCATCAGGGTCAGATATTGCCTATTGAACCTGGTTGACTTCTTTGAGTCTGTCACCAAGGCCCTGGAAGAGGGAAAGTCAGTACATGCAGCTTACCTTGACTTGGCCAAGGTCTTTGACACAATCCCACTCAAGCATCATTGAAAAGCTAACACAACTTGGCGTAAATCCCTTTCTCATTTGGTGGGTGGCTATCTGGCTCACCAATAGGACCAACAAGGTCAAAATAGGCACCACCACCTCTGACAGCAGACCTGTCACTAGTGGTGGTCCCCAGGGATCTGTCCTGGGACCCCTACTATTTGGCATATACTTTTCAGAGGTTCAGGCAAAGACAAACGGCCTGTGGCTGACCAAGTTTGTGGATGACTATAAGTTGGGTGCTGTCACTGACTCCCCAAATGATGTTAGCATACTGCAAGAGGGTCTCACAGCTACAAATAACTGGTGTCAATGTCATAGACTTAAGTTAAACATAAAAAAATGTATTATCATACCATTCAGCAAAAACATGGCTCCAACTAATTACCACATTAACAGCAACCCCCTAAGCATGCAACCTGTGGTGAGAGACTTGGGCATGCAGGTTGACAACAATCTTGCATTCGATTATCATGTGGCAGCAGTGGTCAGAAAAGCTTTTACTTGGCTCATCTCATAAGTAAAGGGACTGCATCCAGAAAAAAAAGGTTATTACCTCTCTGTACTCCTCCCTCATTAGGCCTATAATTGAGTGTAATGCCCCATTTGGTATGTTCCTCTCCAAACACCTGCACCAACTGGAAAGGCCACAGAAATACCTCACAAAGAGAATCCATGGCGTCCAGCATATGTCCTATGTGGACAGGCTCAAATCACTATCACTCTACTCAGTATCATGTAGATTGCTCAGAGGTGATCTGTGTCTCACCTATAAGGTAATATCGGACCCTGCCCTACTAGAGATGCTCCATATCCATAAATCTAACTCCTTGTGCATTACCCGCTCAATAGGCCTAAATCTAATATATGATATCAACAAAACCTGCCGGAGAGACAGGTTTGTCTCCCAGAGGCTGCCCTGTTTCTGGAACAGACTTCCCATACATGTCAAACAGAGTACCTCGCTGACCCTCTTCAAGCGCAACCTTGAGTGGATGGGAAACCACAAATTTTTCCCAGGGATTCCATCTGTGTCCCTCATTGACAGGGGTGACAGGTGCTGACTGAGGTTTCTTTTCTGGGGATAAACTCTTGGCTAGGTATGTAAGAGCCCCAGGGCCATTAGCCTAGTAACCTCATATGATCCTATGATCCCATGAATAAGGCTTTGTCTGTTTTGATCACCACAGAGACATTTTAATTCCAGTCTTGACTTACCTTATCTATGGCATATGATGTTACCTGGCTGCACTTTGAACTTGTATTTCTTATATATTACTCTCAGAAGTTAAGTGGCTGTGAGATGGATAATATATATGTTTAGCAAAAGGTTTCAGTATCTGTGTCATTTTATTTCTTCCATTTCCCTTGTTTTCTGACAAGCTTGGAGTACTCAGTTTAACTGAGACAGAAATGTATTTCCCAATAATTACAGGTGTGTACAAGCCCATATTCATTAAGTGCAATAACTATCATTTAGGGTCTTTGTAACCTTGTTACATTATTCAGTTCATAAAACTCTTCATTATGTTGTCATTTGATAGTCTAGCTATACATAATTAATTTGGTAAATCCTGCACCACTGATTACAGACTCATTTGACCTGCCTAGTTCATCCGGAATATAAGATTTGGGGAAAGATGCTGGAAAAGTTGTTATTCTTTTTGTAAATCTATAGACTGCCTCTAACAAACTATGTTAAGATTTATTTGCCCAAATCTCAAACACACAAGCAACTACTGTGTGTACTTTGGGCATGATTACACTTTGTAATGGGTAGATGAAAATGATCCCATAATCTTGGTCAAACTTATCAAAAACATTTACCGCTTGTTTTATTTATTGATCTTTTATAGCCTGAATGCTTTCCCCTCCTGCCATTATCAGACTACAATAGCCCTAAAGAGGATAAGACACAATTTCTAAATTGCCACCATTTAAAGAAAGAGCAGATATACAGTATATTATTTAGTATACATTTTATTGTCCAGTTCTCTTGGGAAACAGAGTCAGATGTATATTGAGTAACATAAATACAACCAAGATCACATTGTCCTTTATAATAAAGCACTGAAACATAAACCCCAAAAAAAAAAAAAAAAAAAAAAGACCACTGCCACACAATATGTTTGACATAATGACAAAAGCAATTTTACGGAGGCAGCTACCATGTAGTTGTAAAGATACAAAAGGCTTATATTTACTGTAAGTATACATGTTATATATAAATCAGTGCTTTTAGACTCCAAGGAACAACCTGCCAACATACTAGAGCACCAGTTATGCATTTTGTCAAGAAGAAATATAAACTGCCAAGAATGATCTGTTTGAATACTGAAGATCTTTTAAGTATCTTTAGTCTTCTCGACTTCAGGAACATCTACAAGCTGCTTCAGTGTGGATGTTGATAATATCATCAATAAAGGCACTTTATAACGCTTGTTCGAACTGCAGGCCAGGGCACATACAGGAAGGGCAGTTTACTTGCTGTTTAAGAAGGATGAACAATTAATAATTAAAGAAGGACATTGTCATGTTTTATCTGCATTTTTCTTGAGGAAGCAGAGTTGCTATTCCTATACACTGATCTCTTAAACTGTAAACCTGCACCCCACATATGCTTTCTGTTACCAGAGTTCCAGCAGTTTCTATCTAGAACATACAAATGAGCTGTGCAACCACAGAACTAATGTGCTAAGTTGCTGTGCAACCTCTGAACTACAGAATGAATGGTTTGGGCTATTATTCAGCTCTGGTTCTGACAGATCGCTCATCAGCATTTGACACTGTTGGCAATCAAACTTGGCAATCAAACATGACTGAAGTTTTTCTCTTTTATTGCGGTTCCTCATCTACTTTCCCAAACTAGTGTGCCTCCTATCCATGAGAAGGTACCAAGACAGTTGTGCTAA
Organism: Protopterus annectens; assembly: GCF_019279795.1. NCBI lineage: Eukaryota > Metazoa > Chordata > Ceratodontiformes > Protopteridae > Protopterus > Protopterus annectens. Next base: position 39,439,255 of record NC_056746.1, on the reverse strand, counting down.
CTATTAATTCTTTTCACCTATTCACTTTGGAATGTGGGGTACCAAAGGTCTCAGTTCTGGGTCTCTTATTGTTTATGGTATTTATGCCTCTAGGAAAGGTCATTAGAAGGAGGGGGGTTACCAGTGCCATGCTGATGATGACACCCACTTATATCTCTCTTTTCTTCAGGACCACATGGCTAGTACGGGTTTCTGTGAAGATGAGCGTGCCATTCACCACCGACTTTGTCATAATATGTTGAAATCTAATACAGGACAAGGACAATCACAGCAATGTATTGCTTGATACATTGTATATACAGATACCTTAATGTGGATTAAGGTGAATTAGCGGGAGGTATGTTTTTAGACCTCACCATGTATTCCAAAATGGATCAAAGTTTGGATTTTGAAACATTAATCACTATTGTTATTTCTACAGAAGTGCTACAATGGTTAACTATCCCTTTAACCATACTTTTGTTTTACAAACAACTAATATTTCTGTCATTGGTGTTGCCTCAAAGGAAGTGTGACTGTGGTCAATGCTGGGGCAATTGTTATTCCCACTGCTCATTATTGAGTTACAATTCACTATCCCTATGTCAGAATGTATTCTGTATGAGAAGGTAGTACAAAATAACTTCATTTCAAGTGCAACTGAGTTTGTAACTACAAACAATCCTTAAATACTCAGAAATCTACAGACATGATGTCTGACACCAAAAAAGATTGTCAGTGTAGGCCCAATATTAATTAGGCATCCTAAAACACAAATTCTAGTTACTAGCCACTACGAATATCTAAGAATAACACCGGACCCAATCTTTTTCTTCAAAAAACACATACAACTGCAAATTACCACAGTACTGACCCAACTAAAAGTTTTGTACAAAATATCATGTTTTCTGACTATGGATGCAAAGCAGTAAATTGCGGTAATTTAAATATACTTCTGCTTAATCATTATTATGCTCTCCCAATTACAGCATTACAATCACTACATAGAACAGAACTCTTACAAAGTGCAAAGAATACAACATTAAGGTTTAGCCACCTTGCCCATAACAGGCAACATCACTGTGTTACCATACAAAAAGCTAAATAGCTGTCTGTTGAAACCAAAGCCACCTTTTTCTTAGCAATTTAATGTTCAAACATCTAAATGATAACTTTTACCCTCCATTTAGAAACAGGCTATTGATAAGATACTCCATATGCAACCAAAGACTTCACAGGGCAGATGTGAACTACAAACACTGATGAACTGCATGATTTTTCCAAATGACTGAAATCATACCTGGCTAATTCAATGATAGTACTTCTTAGCCAGAAGTCTAACCCTCTTTCATAGGAAATAGTACATTAAAGGACATCTCTGCTTTCCAAAGTAACGCTCAATGTTCAATTTAGGCTATGGAATGAGACCAATATTGGCCATATTCCATAAAACATAACAGTAAAAAAATTCCTTTCCATTTATCCACTTTGTTTGTGAACTGCTGTACGTTTTCAGACTGTCTGTTTTTACTTGAGGAATATTCCATCTTCTTCCTGCCCTAGACTGGAAGAACATAGCACCTATTTTTTATTTTATCTATTTTTCTTTATCTTAAGTAAGAGTTCACTATTCCATGCATACCTGACATGCTTTAAAAATTAATTCCTAGTGTACATCCTAGGGCTTCATTTTTTAAGTGTTACAGACCCACAGATCAGCCCTTATCTGTCTATAGAATATTGAGACTACCTTACACTCTCTAAGGCTCGCTTTATGTGGTTTATCTTTTGCACCTTTTTTAGTCATCTAATATCAGCCCTAGAATATACACAAAATCCAGAACCATATTCCAACATAGGTCTAATAATGACATAAATTGGAAACATAACAAATGTATCCTTTGACTTAATAGTTTTTTCTCTGCTTCTAATCACAGTGTATACATTCCTCATGAACTTATCCACCTGTCCTCCAAAGTCTAGTAACCCATCTACTTTAATATCCAAGTCCTCATTCAATCGATTCTTTAATGAATATATTGTTTATAACGAAAGATTAATTCAGATTACCTTCACCCATATGGAGAACTCTGTACTTTGTCACATTAAAACACATTCCATTGTTTGGAACGCAATAAAACAAAACCATCAAGACTTTGTTGTCGTACTACATATTGGTCACTGACAGAGATAACCCCAGCTAATCTTACATCATCTGCAAACTTCCCAACCCAGTATTTACTTGACAGAAGAACATAACACATGAAAGTACAGAGCAAAAAAGGGTACAAAGCTGACCCGATAGGGAACACCTTTCCCTATCCAAATTTCCTTGGACTTATATCCTTGGATGCAGACTCTTGGTGTTCTATCACCTAGCCAGTAGTTAATGCGTTTAACAATATCTTTATTAAACTTCCTGTTCTCGATGACATTTACTGTTTGTTGATGGGATATTGAATCAAACACTCTTGCCATATCTACGTAAATTATATAAACTGTTTTTTTTTCCAAACCATCAGCTACATCAGCATAAAAACTTATCAAGTTTGTGATAGTTGATCTTCCATGAGACAATCCATATTGGTACATATCAAAACATTCTTTACTAGTGTCGAAAGATTTTACTCTTCTAACATATTCTGGAAGAATCACACCAAGTTCTTGTAAGCAAGTAAAACAGCTTTATTTTACATGCATGGAGACCTGCTACATGATAGTAGTATGCCAGTAGTCTGGCTACTTGTACTTTGAGTTCTGCTTTTATAGACCCTTCTGCACATACACACACGTAGCACACAGAACATTCATCAGAAGTGATAGTTTGATTACTTGTTTTTACCAGCCAGTACCACAGTTATTCTTGCACCATTAACTTTCTTATCAGCAGTTTAAGATTAACTTCTGCATTCCTCAGTGATCAACATTTTCCAGAACATTTCAGTTTGCATGCAGTGAACATTTTTTCTGCTTAACCCTTTATATACAGAATACAAAATATGTTGAACTTCAATATTTTTCCACAACTAGCCATACTCTTTGTGACTTCCACACTCTTTTATAACATTTACCAATTAAAGTAATAAAAGTTATGGGCCTAATGTTATCAGCTTGAAAATGGACCCACCCTTTATGCACTGGAACAATCTAAGAACATTTCCACTGTTGTGGCATTTCAAAGTTGAAATAAAAACAGCAAAATTTAACTAATACTCTCCTTCACGGACATCGATATACTCTATCATATAATGAGGGCCTGCAGTGGTAACTAGTCTTATTTAAAAAATGCCTTCTATACTAATTCATTAGTTATGATTGGACACTCATCTGCAGAAATATTTATTTCAATGTATAGTTTATTCTGTGGGATATTCTCCTCAGCCTGTCTATCATAATAGCCAGCAAAAGAACTAACCAATATTCAAGGTTCAGATGTCACACTCTGGTCCAAAATTAAATGAATATTTAAAGACCTGACCTTGTTACATTGCATAACATGTTTATAGAAGGATTTTTTTCTTATCTACATCATTTTTAGCCAGATTTCTTCTTTACTTATACTTAGCTATCCTAATCAACCTTCTAACCTCCAAAGCTGTCTTTGTATTTTTTTCTATTTTGCTCTGTCGGGCCTTGTTTCTGCCTTTTCCAATATCTTTTTTTTTTTTCAGTACCATTTCTTACCCTGATACCCAAGCAGGGAGTGAAGGTAATTGTTTGAGTTGGGAATTTCTTAACTACAGGAACAAGCCATTCCATAACTATAAACAGTTTCCATAAAGAAACCCACATCTCTTCTACTGAGAGGTCATTACATTCTTCTTTCCAGCCCCAGCTTTTCAAATAATCATTTATTACTCAGTAATCACCTTTTAAAAATAATTTTCCTGGAGATATTTAGACTTTTCTTCCTTAATGCTCCAACTTAAGTTTCATGTAGGTATTGAGTGATCTAATAATAACAGGATTCTTAATCTTCACATCGAACAACCGACTTCTGAAGATGAATCAATTACATCTTTATAGGTTCATAGATTCATACGAGATTACTAGTCTAACAACCTAATGACCCTTACAAGCCTAGCCAATATAACCTGATTTTACCCAATACATGGCCCCGGGGGCAAGAGGATGGCATGGATTTGTGACTGTGCATTGCGTATCTTACAAATTGCCCCTGTCCATTAGGGACACAGGCACTATCCCAGGTGTGAATTTGCGATTCCCTATCCATTGATCCAAACAGCATTTGAAGAGGCCAAGGAAAAGCTCTGCTTAATGTGAATAGGAAGCCTGTTCCAAAAAAGGGCCAGTCTCTGAAACACATATCTGTTTCTCCAGCATGTTTTGTTTGAGTCACTGACTAAGTTTAGATTCCTAGATCAGGTAACCCTCATGCTGTTTGACTTCTGTATGTGCAGCAGCTCCCTCAGGGCTGGATTTGTGAGTGCCTTGAAGGTCAGGCATAGGTCAGCCTTTAACAGCTGGTAGGAGACAGAGTAAAGGGATAGGGCTTTTAGTCTATCCACATAGTTCATGTTGTTTACATCCTGTATTTTCTTTGTGAGGAACCTCTGAGGTCATTCCAGCTGCTGTAAGTGCCTTGTCAAGTACATGCCAAATGGTGCACTCTACTCAATTATTGGTCTAATGATGACTGAGTACAGTAGGACTATAATTTCCCTGGATCTGGATGCTACATGCTACATGAAAAGATTTCCTCACCACTGTGGACACATGGCTGTCAAAGTTCAGGCTACTATCTATCTGTGTACCTGGATCTCTCACCTCTGAGTCACTCCTTGTGGTCTGCTATTGATGTTGTAAGTTGAAGGGGAATTTAACTTCTCAGAGGGTATGATAATACATTTTTTTGCGTTTAGTTTTAAGCCATGGTTCTGGCATCAAATATTATTACCTACTGTTGTATAAAAAAATGTGCGACATCTCTAATTCATGAAAGACACATATGTATATTTTATTTTTTCTACTTTTCTTTACCATAGATTTCCAGTCTATTCCTGGAAAACTCCTTCTAGAACAAATCTGAACCCATACCATAGGCCTTTAGCCTTTTTATCCACTTGACATGTAAGAGTGATTTTTTTTCTCCCCATAATATCACATATGTGTAGATTAGTGTGCACAGATACACCAGTATATTTCATTTATTAATCATTTCCATGTTTTCCTGTCAGTTACCATACTGGTAGACAAAGACTGAACTCTCAAGCTACAGTTACTCAAAGTTCAACTTGCCAAGGATCGGAGATCCTCCACTGGAAATCACTGTTGGGGAGTTGTTCCAGCAGTGATGTTCTTTCTAGGGGAATTTTCCTATTCTTTAAGCTGGTGCAACCATGAAGTTGGTCTATAAAATTTCAGCGGGTGTGGTGGGGGGGGCTTGTCCCCTACATCAGTAGGTTGGTGGGTTTAACTCCTGCAAGAACACTTAAAAAAGTGTTTTCCAGCCAGATTATTCAACAAATTCAGTTTGGGATTCCAGTCCTCAGTGCATTCAGTTTCGTGTATTCATACTGGAGCCGAAAGTGCCATTATATTTCTGATTCAAACCTTCTCTTATTTCTGAAAGAAAATTGTATTCAGTCTCTGTTACACAGGCGACAGACCACACACTTTCTGCACTTTTAATTGTTAGTCACTGCCTACAAGTATGCATCCTGTGCTATCAAACACACACACACACACACACACACACACACACACACACACACACACACACACACACACACACACACACACACACACACACACACACACACACACACCTACAAATAACATTTTTCCAAAGAGTCAGTTAGTGAAATCTTTATTTGAACAGCAGGGTTCAGTTCCACTACTGCACTACATAAACAGACTTCTAAATTCTTTCATTTTTGGCTACTGAAGTATTATTGTTATCAAGAAAATTAAGGAGTACTAGCTCTAGGATGTGTTAATAGAAAATTAAGGAATACTAGATCTAGGATGTGTTAACAGTCACAGATAACTGAGGCAGAGTTGCTATAGTTGATCCTAAAGTAAGGATGACATATCTATATGTGCCAGACTTACATGTCGTTAATAATGCCTAACAAAAGCATGAAGCTTAGCTGCTTTGTCTGGAATAGGATTCAAATGCACTATGAAAGACTTGCAATAGCTTACACATTAGCACAGTTTAGAGTAATTCATTCAAAAAAGGGAAGAGAAATGATTCTGTTGCTAGTGGCTATCTAAGAAACCAGTGACCCACAACACTATCATTATATGTGCCTGCAGAAACAAACCATCTGATTTATTGTACATAGGCTGTGTTATAGTAATGGGGCACAAAGTGCACTCTGAGACTGAAAGACAACATATCATTAATAATAAGCCATTCTGCTGTATAAAAATATTAAAAGGATAGCTAGGTGTCTCAGAGATTACCCCTTCTCTGGAAAAGAACCCCCCAGCCATACCTCTCAATTGTACAGATTTTTGAGATTGTTCAGATTTTTGCCTCATATTTTTAGTCCATTTTTCATAAAATTGTTTTTCTGGCAAATCATTAAAGAGTGAAGTTAGAAAATAATGACAGACATTTGAGCTTCAGACTTCATATCCTTCAGAACATTCATGCTAATGCAAAACCTGTTATTCTATCAACTTTCTGTGTTTGTAAGAGCAATATTTAAAAAGTGTCCCTATTTTGGGGCCTCTGTTCCACTTTTATTTATGGCTTTGTCCAGATTTCTTCCTCTAAGAGGTTAAGAGCATTCACATGAAACAGAGCTCTTTCCTGAGCCTGCTGAAATGCAGTTTGGAATAATGGATGGGGAATCGCAAATTAACCCCTGGCTTGTCACCTGTAGCCCTTATGGACAGGGGCAGTTTGTAGATGCCCTAAGTCACAGGCATATACCAAAGCCATTCTGCCTGTGGGCACTGATATTTGAGAAATTTGAATACAAGGCTCTATGGCTATTAGCCTAGTAACCTCCTATGATCTATGAACAACCGCCTAGCATTGGATAGGCAATCACATATTAATAATTAAGGTAGTTGTGTCTACTGTGATTAGACTTTCTAATTATGCTGTTTATCATCCCTTGCAAGCTGCTCTTCCTGTCTACAAAATGTAAACTTTGTTCCCTATTTTGTGTAAAGCTTTTGAGCTTTGTTCTATTTCTGCTGTGTCACAAGTTTCTGCTTCCTGTTTGTATTCTATCAAACAACTGAACTGTGACCGAAAGCATTAAAATACTGCAATTTAGAACCAGCTGTTAGTTAGAACAATGATCTGTACCAGACTAGCCACAGACAGGACTGCACGACTCATGAAAGGACGTTTTGTTCATGTTGTTTATTGTTAGTGCTGTACAATGCCATTCTAAGAGCTGTTTTTGCCTCTTTCCAAACTGTATTTCAATGTTTAACTATAAAGTAGTTTACTGCTGTACCCGTCTGTCTGTCAGGCTGTCTGTATACTTAGCAGTTTCTCTACGGAAACATATAATTAGACTGTAGACTTAACAGAAAATCCCCTGATCTACTAGATAAAATACCTGACACACATAATGAGACTATCTTGCTTTATATCAAAACTATTACTCCTAGGGGAATCTGCATTGTCTTACAAAAGACAAATATACTGGGCCGTTGATGTTACTGGTTCACTGTTGATGCCCTTTGTGAAAACCTCTCTCATCTGTAGTACCTGTATATTTGTGCAACATATATGCTTAACATGTATGTACTTGTTAGTGTTTACTCTAATTGGCATGTTGACTTTCTCTTCCTGTTAACCTTGTGTTGTATTACTTTATATACCTTGTTGCATGTTGTGCTATAGGTTAAGAAGAGAACCATAAATAAAATTTTGCAAAAGATGAATAAATAAATAAGAAAGAAAACCTGTACAATACATAACTGCATGCAATGCCTCAAACACACTTGAAATGACTCCACTTATTCTGCAGATCATCTCTGACTCCCATGCTATGTGTTAGTTTGAGTAATACTCTGTTACTGATCGCACAAATCTTTGTTAAGCTGATTTGTTCAGCTTTCTGATACCTCTCACTAAAAACTAAAATAAACTTTTTGCCCGTCTGTTCCTGAGCAACCGCATTTGTGTAGTCAGCAGAGACCACGGGGCTCAGAAAACACCTTTCTGGTTTCCTAGGCAATTGTTAGTGGAAGATGTTAGATGGGCAATCGTATAAAAAAAACAACCAAGACAAGTTCAGCTGTTCTTGTGGAAATTTCTAACTGAACTCCCCAACTGCACCATCCCTTCCTGACAACTTTTCTGGTCTTAAAAGATTTAAACCCTGTTTTCTATTTTAAGAAAAAAAATGCTCAACTGAGCAAGCTCTTCTACTTCTGTAGGTCTTGAATCACCCTCTCCTAGTCTTCCTGGAAATTCAGTAAACTAGAATGAAGAGACTGCAAACACTGCAGCATAGGGCCAACGGTCAAACAGATGTCCTGCTACAAAAAATAATATTACCTCATGAGAAGAACCAACTCCAAGCCAACTATACTGTTGCAGTAGTTGGCTACCAAATCAAATAAATCAACTCATCATCCACAACGGTGCGAGTTTGCCAGTATTAAAATATTAAATCTAGTTTGCAAACTAACACCAATCAAGCTACTGAATCTTTACCCTTCTTAAAATTAATTTAAAGATCTTCTGCATGCCTACCAAGATTTCACTGTCACCCACAAGTGACTGGTGCACTAGTTGGCAGGCATTTCTCTGTGACATACATACAACAGATGTAACCTTGTGTATAGAATAAAATAGCTGACAGGAATAACACTAGAACCCTATGAAACTATTATCTTAGCAATGGTGCGATCTATGGCTAATGTATCAACGTTTTCCCTTTTGTTTATTTAACACGTATCCGTGTCCAAAGGCTGCTGTTTCATGACATTTCTTCAATCTACTTTGATACTTTCTTTTTCAAAGCTCTAAACCTACACTCAGTTTGGGAGAATGAATGCTTGGTACTACTGTCTGCAGAAGTAATGCACATGATGGACTAGAAAATCATAAATCTAATTGTATCACTCAAATCTAGGCTTTTAGCCATACCTTTAAATGTCTCGCTGCATGGTTTCCCAACAAAAGTACGGTTCTTACCGCTATCGGTTTTTCTCTATACCTTGCAGTAGGATTTGCAGAACCCCAACATTTCAGATACTGAGAGGTTCATAAGTATTTACTAGAGTCTGTTGATCTGTGTGCATCTTAGAAAGCCTAAATTAACATCCCATGGCTGGTTTTTAACCCTTACTTTATGCATGAATAACCCTAATGCAGGTAGAACAAGGATTACTCATCTAGCCATATTCATGTTCTGCCTACATCTGGGTTATTCATACAGGCAGAACAAGGATATGTTGGGACACTTACTTGTTGCTCTTATACATGAGGGACGTGAATGCCAAGCCTGGCTGAACTTGCAGTTTTACATCCATTCATCACAATTACTTCTGAACAGAGTAAGAGAAGAGTATTAAGGGAAGAGTATTAAGAGAAGTATTTTGCTTTATGTAAGCTGGAAGGTAGTTCCTTAGAAGTGCAATTCTCTGTTATACGTCCCCATCTCTTTTACATGTCATATTTATGTTGAAAAAAGATTGAGATCTCTTGAACAGGTACTCATGCTACCATTAGACTTGTAAACATGTAGGAAGTCTGTCAGAACAGGGTCTATTCAGGTTCTATAAGCAAGACAGAAATCACCTCTTAATAGTCTGTAAGATACCAAGAACAGGATAACTCCTTGAGACATGACTTAGGTTGTGATGACTTCAGGTATTGCCAGCTATACCAGGGAAAATAGGGCAGTTGACATGTAACATATGCCATCATAACTGGCTGGAGTTTTGTAAAGAATTATATGTCGTTTGTATATCAAGTTGATTTGTACAGATGCTTGCGTTGAAAAAATGTATTTGTAAAGCTGTTTGTGTTAAAAATGTACCAACAGTGGGTCCTGCTGAACAGAAAAGAAACAGACCTCTATGTCAGACTGTATTGTAACTGTTGAAATGAATATATTGTAACAGAGGATACTGGAAGAGAAAAGGCTAATCTCAGTCCAGTTAACTTTGAAAAATCATCTGAAATTAAATTACCTGGTTTACGCCATAAAGATTGTATCTTATAGTTCTGATTGCAGCCAGAGACAAAATGTCTGTGAAAACTAGGACTAGGAATCCTGTCCTTAGGGGAGAGCTAATTGCTACCCTGGAAGGTTGGAAGTTTTTGAAATGGTTTTCTAGCTTCCAGATGCTATAACACATCTCAGCAAAGTTCTATGTGTGTGTATTATGACACATATGTGCTAGATTTTGGTTCAGTTTTTAGTAAAGAGGGTAGTGTGGCAACCAAAAGTCAGATGACCAGATATTCTATAATCCAGCACTGAAATGATGTTTTAATATTGGATGAGAAAGAAGTCTCTGGGCAGTCTGTTTGTAAAACCTGACAAAGAAGGAGCACTCACACACTTCATCTTGCCTTGCTTTAGTAAGTAACCAGGAATAGTAAATCTTTAGATCAGTCAAGAAAATATAGGGAGATTAGTTAAGTATTGTTTTCTCTATCTATGTGAACCTTTCCAACTGTGTTATTTTTAATATTTCCTGTGATTTAAAATCTGGTGTTTATTGTAAATAGATATTTAGTATTTTCATGTTATTTTATTATTTGTTATTAATTATATTTAAACTTTTCATTGTTGCTGGACTTTTAGAGAATATTTTAACCTTTGAGAGTAGTTATATTTATTTGGTGACACTGTGGTCACTCCTGAAAATCTTGCTGCATTGGTCAAACACTACCATTTGTATTAGTATTATGTTTACTCAGTATAATCGGGTACCCTTGTAAGAGCCTTAGAGTAGCTAGATTTGGAGTTTTCTAGTGGCAGTACCTACCTTATAGTCTGGGCAGAGGGGCCATAGCTGGTAAATCTGTGCCAGCCTTTCCCAGGTGTGTGAAAGTCAAATCTCAAAGACTGTGTCGGTCAGCTACTTGAAGCAGGAACACAGAGCACTGGTTTCACAGAGAGGGTGGTGGAGGACTTGGCTTAAAACGATTGGCTGAGGACTCAGTTCTACAGCTGTGATCAGTGAGGAGTCTTATTTGGGCCTGGTGAGAGAGAGGGAAACACAGCCCCAGGGTGGGAGTGTGTACCCTGTGTGCTATTAAAGGAAATTGTGCTTGATGCAAAGAGGTGCATCTGGAAATATTGTGTGTATCTATTTTGTTCCACGTGAACTTCCCTCACTGGTGTCTGTCATAAGGATTAAAACTCCTTGCTCAATGGCTCAGAGAAGGGATGTCACATACGCCACTGATTATTTTAGTGAGAAAGTGTTGTGGTGATTCTGGTTGTGATAATTGTCTGGACAGGTACATACCAAGATGGACATTATATTCAATGATTAAGCTAATAAGAGCTGACTACAGTGAAATAAATACATCCCTGGACCTAGATGCCATAGCTTTAGATACAAGCTGTGCAATGAAAAAGGAATTCCTTACATGGTGGTCAAAGGATAGTTAATTGTCAATATAGATTCTGAGATCCCTGACTATGAGATCAACTTTTAGAGGTATGTTGTCAATGTGAGAGTTAGAAGAGAAGTCATGCTTGCCAAAGGATATGATTCATAGGTTCACAGGTATACACTAGGCAAACAATAACCAGGGCCTTTATAAGCTTAGCCAAGCAAACCAACTGTGTCCCATTGCAACCTGTGCATCTTAATTGGACGGGAATGTTTGATACGAGAGATATGTTAGTCAGGAGTCTGCTAAAATATTATGTGAGGGGTATGTTAGTTAAGGAATGTTTACTGTCAGACATTGACTATAAGAGACATGGGCGCCAGCCTGGGGATGAATATATGGTTGCCCATCATATGTAAAGGAATATTTACAGTTGGACTCTGTCTAAAACAGACATGGGGGACAGCCCGGAGATGAATTTATGATTTCCTATCCAATGGTCAAGGTTACATTTCAATATGATTAAGGATGAACTCTGCTTTACATGGATGGGGAGCCTATTCCAAAGCATGGGGATCCTTTAAGAGACATATCTGTCTTCCCAACATGTTCTGTTTATCTTGCAAGCAAAGTTCAGTTCCCTGGATCTAGTGTTTCTGGTGCTGCTCATTTTGCATATGTGTAAAAGTTCCATAAGGGCTGGATCTAATGATACCTTATATGCCAAGCACAGATTGCCTCTCAACAACCTGCAGTAGACTGAGTTTAGAGACAGGACTCTAAAGCAATATGTATAGGACAATTTGTTAATACCCTGAATTCTACTGGTGAGGAATCATTGTAGTCATTCCAACGGTTGCATATGCCTAGTAAGGTACATGCTGAATGGGGCATTGTACTCTATGATAGGTCTTGTGTTAATAAAATCCAGGAAACATTTGCCTACAAGTTGGAGACAGTGTACATTTACCAGTCTATAGAGGGGTAGTTAAAGTCTCCTATGAACTGAGAGTACCTCCAGTAGGTCTAGATAAGAACTGTGGGATTCCTGAGGCATAGATGGTAACTTATAGCGTGTTAAGATATGGTAAGAAACTCTATCTAAGGTGACTTGCAAGTGGATGAACTCCAGAGCATCATCCTGTTTAACCAACCTAGAGTTATACTTGTTGCTAATGTAGATTGAGACTCCAGCATCTTTTGTCCATGTCTGATTGGCTGATGGTGTAAATGTGTGGAAGGCACTATAGCCTGGCACTGTCAGAGTACTTTCTGTGGCTTTAAACCATGTCTTGGAAATGGCACAGATCTCTATGTTCTCCAGAGTGAGGAGAGGTTGTAGGGTGTGTTGTTTCTTGTTAAGGTTCTTAGCAATGAGCAGTAACACAGTTAGGATTATTTGGGTTTAGTTTGCTATGTTGATAGGTTTGTCACTTTGGTATTGCCTAAAAATGGCTCTAATGGGTGGATAAATTTTATGCAAACTCCAGACTGTGTTGGTATCTTTAAGGATTAAACGTTTGTCTGTGAAAAAGAGTTATGTACTTACCATACCTTGGCATCTGTGTTATCATGTCACTATTCATCACTCTTGGGGTTGTAGGATCTGACATTGGATCCGAGTCGGCAACTTTGTAGACAGCTTCTAGGCTCGAGCTTCCCCCACTCCCATGATCCCTTGCTGCCCTCTAACCCCTCAGACTGAGTTTGCCCTAAGCTAGAAAGCAGCTAAGGAAGACCTTGGCCATTAGATAAGACATCTCCCCTTCCTCTAGGTCCTGCAGGATGGTGGAAGGAGGGAGGGATAGTGATGAACAGTGACAGAAGATAACACAGATGCCAAATTATAGTAAGTATGTAACTCTTTATCTGACGTTATCCATGTCACTATTCCTCACACTTGGGTCAGAGTCCTCAGCTACCCTAAATCCTGGGTGGCCTCATGGAAGAACATTCCAAAGAACTGTGGAGCCAAAGGAAGCCCTGTTCCTGGAGACAATGTCAAGCTTATAATGATTAACAAAGTTGTGAGAAGTAGACCATGTGGCTGACGCACAAATCTCATCTACAGAATGATGGGCCAGACAGGCAGCTGACATAGCCATTGATCTAGTGGAATGAGCTCTGATAGTCCTGGTAATGATAAGCCTTTAGACGAATAGGCAAAGGAAATACGCTTTGAGATCCAATGAGAAATAGAGACCACCTGACACTGTTAAGAGAAAATGCCACAAACAGTTGGTCAGATCTGCAGAAACTCTTTGTTCTATCCAAGTAGAACCATAACTGTCTATGAACATCAAGCGTATGCAGCAGATATTTCCCTTTATGAGAAAACCTAGGGAAGGAAACAGGCAATTGAATTGACTGATTCAAATTCACTTCCATGGCTATCTTAGGCATGAAGGTAGGAATGGTTCAAAGAGCCACTCTGTCTTTATGAAATACCATGTAAGATGGTTTGATAGAAAGAGCCTGCAACTCTGAAACTCTTCTTGTTGAAGTTATACCTACCAGAAAGGTGGTCTTCCATGATAAAAATGTCATATTGCATGTAGCAGCAGGCTCAATGGGATAAGAGATGGCAGCAGAAAAGAAATGTCCCAAGGCAGGCAAGGATCCTTGATAGGAGGCCAGAGCAGAAAAACAGCCTTCAAAAATGCCTTACAGAGGTGAGAGGAAAAATTAGGTTCCTCACAAATGTGAAAATTGGAGATTTTGGAGATGGCTGCCAAGTGCACTGTGATAGTAGAGAAGCTATAGCCCCTGGCAAGAACAGCAAGATGTCTGGGATGGGAGCTGAGAAGGGCTCCAGATCTCGCTACTTGTCCCAGATAGAAAACCTTTTCCACTTACCCACGTATACTTTTCTGGTGGATGTCTTCTGAGAGGCCAGAATAATGTTCCTGACAGGAGAAGCAAGCCTGGACTGATTCAGGATTATGGGAAGTGGACAAACCATGCTGTCAGATGAAGGGTCTGAAGGTTGGGAGTCAGAAGCTGGGAGGGACGGAGAAATCAGATCCGAAAGGGGATCTAGTACCCAAAGGGGGGTACTTCAGATGAGACAGTAGGAGGGGAAACCACACCTGCTGAGGCCAAAAGAGGGCGATGAGGATCAAGGTGGCTTTGAGCCGATGGGCTTTCTGAAGCACTCTGGGAATGACAGATATAGGAGGATAGGTGTAAAGGAGACCCAGAGGCCAATCATGATCTAGAGGGTCCGTGGGGGATTCCCTGACTGGGGGAGTCGGGCATAATACCGGCTGCATTTGGTGTTGTGAGGGGAAGCAACCAGATTGCAGCTCTGCTTACCCCAGCAAAGGAAAACCTCTTTTGCCACTGAAGGATTCAGGGAACATTTGTGAGGACTCAGGATTGGCCTACTAAGTCTGTCCGCCAAAATATTGGACTCGCCAGGAATGAGTATTGCATGGAGAAAGCACCTCAAGGACATTACCCATTCCCACACCCTCATGGTCTTGCAGCAAAGGAGATAAGAGTGTGTGCCCCCTTGCTTGTTGATGTACCACACAACAGCCATGCTGCCCATGTGAACTGCAATGGTACCCAGAGGTAGGTAGTCCTGAAAAGCTTGCAATGTGAGGAGGAGGACTGGTCTCATCTCCAGTACATTTATGTGCAGTTTGGTCTCTGTAGAGGACTACATGTTATGGACTGTCTTTCCCTGGTAATGACCCCCCACCCCAACAGAGAAGCATCCGAGGTCAAGGTGGCACTGAGGTGAGGAAGAGAGAATGGTCTGCCTGCTAGGAGGTCGGGAGACTGAACCCACTAAAGGAGATGATGTCTGCACACTGGACTGAGATGGATTGAGGCTGTCATCAGATGAGATAGGGAAGACCACTGTACCACTAGAATCCACTGCAGAATTATCATATAGAATCTAGCTAATGGCACCAGATTGAATGCCACCACCATGGATCCTAAGGCTCTCTGAGAATTAAGTGGACCTGAGGATGAGTCAGATCTAGAAGGCATTGGACATGAGTTCTGATTAGATGTACATGGCAGAGAGGGAGTACTGCAATCTCTGACGCAGTGTCCAGCTGAATTCTGATGAACTCCAAAGTTTGGGATGGAATCAGATTTGATTTGGGGAGGTTCACTGTGATCCCTAACTGGTCAAATAGATGGAGCACATACTGAGTGGCTGTGGCCAGTTAATGCTTGGTTGGAGCTGTGAGAAGCCAATCATTGAGTTAAGGAAACACCTGGAATCGCTGCAGTCTCAGGTGAACTGTGAGTGCTGCCATGCACTTGGTGAACACCTGGGGGGCTGTGGTGAGACCAAAGAGCAGGTCCTGAACTGTTAATGATTGGCCCCTACATGAAAGTGGAGATTTCTCCTGGAGCACCTGGTTTTATATGAGAGTATGCATCCTGGAGACCCACACAGCACATCCTATCATCCTTGTGCAAAAGAGGCTTGATGGACTGGACAGTGACCATCTGGAACTTGGACTTCTTGACAGAGAGATTTAGCTTTCTGAGGTCCAAACTTGAATGCAAGTCCCCTGTCTTCTTTGGCACCAAAAAGAAGTGAGATCAAGTTCTGGATTCTCACTGTCCTGGGGGTATCTCTTGGATGGTTCTCTTC
The DNA here is from genome assembly GCF_019279795.1 of Protopterus annectens. Classification (NCBI taxonomy): domain Eukaryota; kingdom Metazoa; phylum Chordata; order Ceratodontiformes; family Protopteridae; genus Protopterus; species Protopterus annectens. Next base: position 39,423,134 of record NC_056746.1, on the reverse strand, counting down.
TGAAGAAGGTTGAGCACTTCTTTCTGAGCTAACTCCCTCTGATGGAGTGGTGCATTGAGGAGGTATTTCCTGATTGGAGGAGGAGACTGATAAAAGGGAATAAAATAGCCCCTGGAAATAATGTTCAGTATCCAACAATCTTTAGTAATATTTGCCCAGACCAAAGGGTGCAGAGATAAATGACCCCTGACTGTATCCAGGGCAGGACAGTCTGGCAGTGCCTCAGGAGTGCTGGGGGGCTTCCCAGAGAAGGGTTGCCTGGAGCCCTGTTTCTGTGGGCCCCCTCTGCCTCTGGGGTGGCATCTGCCATTGAACCCTCTCCCCTGATCTCTAGAAGATGGCTCATCCTGAGCATCTTGAAAGGAAGACTGTGACTTGTGAAACCACATTTTCCTGGTGAATCATTGCATCTTGGAGAAGGAGCATTGAGGGGTAGAAAACTTGATTCTCACAGCTGATAAGGTCTTGCCTTGCTGCTCACTGTGGGTGAGTATTTCTTTGATGGAAGGGACAAAGAGGGTAGAACAGTTGAAGGGGACATTGGTGAAGGACACTTTCAAGGACTCTGTAAATCTGCAAAGGCACAGCCAGGCATGACAGAATAGTGATGCCTGTATCAGCCACTCGATTGGTGCCTTCTGCAGCATTATCAATCAGCATCATTGAGGAATTAGTCAGGGAAATGAGGGTAGACAGCATGGGGGACACCTTACTTAGCTCCCTGGCAGGCAGCAACTCAGTAGGGACATGGTAAGCTCCTTAACCAAGTCCCTCTGGAGTCAGGTGAAATGTGCCAAGTAGTTAAGCACCTGCAGACCGAAGGAAGCTGAGGTGAATACCTGCTTTTCATGTCTGTCAATCACCCAGGACTCTCAGTTAGGGGGATGAACAGATATAATGTGCTCCACCAGCTCTTTCTTGGTGGCAGCAGTTACCACAATAGCATTGATTGGCACACCCTTGAACCAAAGCTGTTTGTCAGAAGCAGGGCTGAAAAATTTATCGATGAGCTTGGGCACAGGCTCCACAGTATCCAGCTCCTTCCACTCCCTGCTGGCAATAAGGTCTAGGAGTTCATCAGCAGTGGGGTAACCCAGGAGGCAGATGGTCCTACCCTGAAGCCTTCAGGAACAGGGCCTTCTTGGAGGAAGGTGTAGGGAAGACCATCTCCCTTTAAGCTTGAGGATTTCTAAGATGTCTCCAAAGGAGACATCCTTGCGTGGAGATCTGGGGACCCATCCCCTTCATTGGGGCCCATATCTTCAGTAAGAGATTCCGATGGGGGGTCTAGGTGCCTCCTCTTGACTGTCTCTTCCAAGGCACCTCCCCCGGGGGGGCTTGGGGAGGATTTGGAAGAGAGGGGGACACCAAGGGGGGTGATTCCCACCTGAAGGCTAGTTTGAGAGGGCTGACCATAAAGAAGATGAGATAAAGTCCAGTCTAAGGGGTTGGGATGGTCCCTGGGTAGCTGGGGAGGAAACTCTATTGGAGGAAAAAGTCCTGTCTACAATCTGGAAGGCTGAAGGGCTGGATGATGCCCCATCTGCACTCCCAGTAGGGAAGCCTACCTAAGAAGAGGAGACCAGAGCATGACAGTATCTCCCAGCCTCTAGACAGTACTGGCTCCAAGCTGTCAAGGGCCAAAGTACAAAGAGGAAGGAACCAGTCTGAAATAACAGGTCTGGAGCCCCCACTCAAGGACTCTGGGGTGACAGGTCAGGCCCAGGACTCCATCTGCTCAGGTGGAGGCCAAGCAAAGGCAGTCAGGGGCTGTGATGTGGTAGAGACAAAATGGCCTCTATGGACTGCCCTCTCCTCCCCAGTACATCCTAGGGCCTGAAAACCTGAAACTATGTGAATTGGATGAGGAAAAGCCAGCAAAGGGGTAGGGGATTACCCCTGGCCAGATGGGCAAGGGACGCAAGAAGCCCCAACTCAATCTGAGCCTTGAAAAAGGACCTCATCATCCCGTCCATATCGGTGGGGGGCAAGCTCCTGGAGGAGCTAGATGAGGCAGATGACCTAGCTGGGGAAGGATGTCTGGACCCCAAGGACCTTCCCTGCCTGTCTGAAGATCAGCTCCTGTGTTTGGAAGCAAAAGGGGACTTTCCCAAGCCAGAACCTGATGGGGAATCCTCTATAATAATTGCGGGATCTGGCACTGATCCTGGATCAGACCACCTTGGATCCAAAGACAAATGAGGATCTGAACACTTGGATCTCATGTGACTCAGATCCAGGGGAACCGGATCCATGGTGGCCTGGATCTGGGAGTAGATTCCCATGACCTCAGATCCGAGGGCCTTAGAGCAGAAGCCAGGGATATAGAGGGGGAGTCATGGGACCTAAGATCCATGGAAATCAGATCTGAAGAAGTTGAGGCTGGGTTGGATCTGAAGAGCCTAGATCCCACAGCCTGGCCTTTTTTGAAGAAGAAGACCCGGAAAGAGAGAGAGCCTTCCTCTTAAGATTGGATGGTCCAGGTTTGGCCAGAGACTGGGCCAATGGACCCCCTTGGACCATACCCTTTAGCAGAAGTTTGTTCCAGCACTTGACCAAAGCCCAGGGGTTGAATGCGGCGCAAATGTCTCATTCAACCTCCAGGTGGTTGGTGCCCAGACAATAAAGGCACTCCTTGGGCAAATAGGACATGGACATCTTCCGACCACATGAGGAGCACCTTTTAAACCCAACAGGCTTGTCTGACATGCTGTGACCATGAGACAACACCAAAGCCTAAGGGACACACTAAATTGCTAACCGGCAGGAAATGCTAAGGTCAATAAAACCAGAAAGGATTCAGAAAAACTATCAGCAATACTAAATAGAACAAACTATAACACTGAGGGTATAAAAGGACCAAAAACAAAAAGGGCACCAAAACACACAACAACACACAACGGGGGAAAAAAATGAAATAAGAGGGGAAGGATTAATTACCACATACAAATTAACTAAAAACACTAAACACTATAAAGGAGAGAAGTTAAGAGAAGAAAATCAGAGAAATTGTGCTACGTATCCACACTGGAGACTCAAGCTAGAGAATCTGCATCTGATGCTGAGCATGGCAAATGAGATCTGAGGGGTTAGAGGGCAACAAGGGATCATGGGAGAGGGAGGAGCACAAGCCTAGAAGCTATCTACCGGCTTGGATCCGATGTCAGATCCTATGACCCCAAGAGTGAGGAATAGTGACATGGATAACATCAGATCTTGAGACAATTGCTACGTTGCCTCAGCATACACATCTCTACCACTCTGGCTACTGAGGCATTTGGAAAATGCATATCCATGTTGTCTAGCCCTGTATTAGGATTTGAGGACTGGGTTTTATAGAGGTCTCCTAGGATGGTTTTGAGGGTTAGGAACTAGAGTTGACTGTTGGCATTCAGTTTTATTCCATGGTTTTGCCACCAGCTATTTGCTTTGAAAAGGTCTTCTTGGAGGATCTTGGTGTCCTCTGGGGAGTTTTTGATGGCACCAAATTTACAGTCATCTGCATACTTGGTCAGCCATATACTCCTAAGACATAGATGCCAAAGATGAATCCTGAGGTACACTGCGAGTGACAGGTCTTTTGGTGGACGTAGAGTTTCCCACCATAATTTCCTATGTTTTATTTGTGATCCAATTTGCCATCCAATGAGCTACATAGTAATTTATATTTAGTCAGGAGAGTTTATATATGACGCATGAGTTTGGGATGGTATTTAACATTTTGTAAGGTCTAGGTAAGTGGTTAGTAATGATTTACCCTCATTCATTATCTCAATAACCTTGTCAAAGAAGTCAGTCAAGTTCAGCAGGCTTAATCTGGCTTTGACAAGCCCAAACTGGCTATGGTCAAGAGTTTTTAGATTGCCTGTGTCCTTATTTATTAGTTTCTGAATGATCCTTTTCACAGCCTTACAGATGAGTCTAGTCAGACTTATGTGTCTATAATTTCCTGGATCCATCAGTGTCCCATCTTTATGCAGGAAGATAATTCTTGATATCCTCATTCATTTTTCACAAAGCCTGTTTAGAGGCCGATGTTGTATAGCCTCTGTAGGTGGGTTTACAGGTCCTGTTTCAGGCTGACCAGTAGGAATCCTGGCATGTTATCTGGCCCCATAGAAACAGTGTTCTTGGCCTTGGATAGTGTTTAGGACGTGTTTCTGAGAGATTTAAGGGAGGGGTGTGGATGTTTGTATGTAATCTGTTGAAGTGGGGGGGGGGGTTAGAGCTAAATGTATCCACTAGTAGTTTGACTGTGTTCTCTGGGTTTGAGTATGTGATATAATTTAATGTTACCGCTGCACAGTGCTGGGCATTGTTTCCCAGGTTTCTAACATAGTTAAACATGGTTTTGTGGTTGTCTTTAGCCTGAGTGGGTATTTTTACCTCATATCTAGCTTTGGTTGATTTGATCAGGGACTAGAGTTTCTTGTTAAGTTTAGTAAGAGTGTTTTTGATAATTAGAAAGTTACATTTATTTATGCATGCAATGCACTTTTTTCTTTTATTGTAGATTTTGTTTAGATTAGTGTTCCACCATATGGGTTTATTTTTAAATTTGGAATTATATTCTTCTTGTATTCTTGTATATACTTCATATGAGGACAGATGCCTCTGTGCAGCTATTCTGTGTGCATAGAATTTGGCAGTAAAGGGTTCGGAATACCAAGATATGACATTCAAGCAAAAACTGACCATAATCCTATGAGATTCATGTTCAGAAAGATTTTGTACAAGAAAAAGATTAGAAATAGGCCTGTAATCTTTATGTTTTTGGGTGAAATGTCTTTAGAGAATGGAATTATGGAGTAGAGTTTGAATTCAGTGTGGATTTACGGAAACCTTTAACTAGTGAAAACAGCAGATTTAAAATATTCAGTACAACAGAAGTTAAAAATGTAGTTAGTTTATTTACAGATGAGGACTGACAGAAAGTGAAAGAGTTGAAGCTGGCAAGCAAGTTGTGGAGTTTCTGAAAATCTCAAAAGTGAATGTAGACGTGATTTAGAATGGGAGGACATTTTGGTTTCTTGTGAAGCCGGTGGAATGTAAATCTGCAGAAGCACTAATGTTAAGAAGACAGGCATGAATGACTTAAGTTTTATAAGGTTCATTATATATGAGAATCTCAGGCTAGAAATGTTTGCCACAGGTGGAGTTTGGCATAGATAGTTGTATAATTAATTGGGTAAGATTTCGGTATCAGAGGAACCTGTTTAGGTGATGCATATCTGGATCGGAGAAGTTAATTTTGAGAATAAGTACATTTCTCATGCCTTTAATTATACTAGCCAAAGAGTTTAGAGTATCTATAAAAGGACAAGTAGACAATTGCAATGATTAGAGGTCTGCCACTAATAGAGTTTGGTCCCTGCTCATGTACTGTACATGAATTAGTCATATCATTGTTAATTAGAATTTGTTTAAACAGAAGAATGACCACCTACACTTATTCTATCTCCAAAATGGTCAAAGCAAGTAATATTATAGTTGGGAAAGAGAGGAGGAATGTTTGTGGGCAGTGGGTTTTAACAATGTTGTACAGAGAGCTAGCTAGGAAATTGTGATATATTATATGATCCAAGTATGAATAAGCCAGTTTTGCTAATGATTGCTCCACAACTGAGAAGACCAATGTGAAACTGAGTATAGTGACAGGATACAGGTGGGAGAGCAACATGATTTTGTGAAAGTGGAGAACTAGTCGATTCAGGCCTGGTATGGATATCGCCTTACTAGGGCATGCTTTTTTAAGACTTTTTGACGTTGTTGCATATTACTCAGTGTAACAGTGCGTGGGCGTGAATGTAATGTGGGGAAGTATACTGCAAGGTCACAGCATCTCAGAAAAAAGCAAGACAGGTTTTTTGTGTTTTAACTAATCCCTGTTTGTCTAATCTGGAGCAACCTCCGAGTGACAATAATAAAAGTAAAGGGCATAAGAAGGCTTGCCTCCTGCAGGAGCTGTAATGGGAAGCTGGCATTGGAGAGAGAATATGGTGAAATAGGACAATTCTATGATGCAATCTCTCAGAAAAGGGGCAGTGGTTTTGGGGGTTGTCCTATAAAGCCATGAAGGGAAATGGGGAACCGCCTTCCCCAGGCTGGGCCTTCCTTAACCATTGAATGGAAATTTGAACTCGCATGAGGAGGCAGAGCGTTCCCTTCTGTGAAATGGCTTACATGTTCCCCACCAAAAGGGAGGACCTAGGACTTAAAAACAATGACAAATCTCTCATTGCTGAGATTCCAGTGAGAGCACAAGCAGCCCCTATGGTTACATGAATGTCAATCCCTCTGGGTGTGTGGAAAGCTTGCTTCTCAGCTAACACTGCAACAAAAACATGAATTTTTTTTTTTTTTTACTATTATCATTTAAAGCAATCCACGAGTACAATGAATTAATTTAACTTTAACTATAAGTTTTGGCATGTAAGCACTTGAGTAATTAGCATTGTGCAGTTACTGCCAGGCTTGCATGTTTCAAGTTGATTCAGCTGATAGTATCTCAGCCATCATGATGAAATGATTATGACCTACATGAATCCTGTGTACATCAAGAACCATAGCAAAGAGAAGGCTGTAATGCAATTATGGCACTCATATAGCAGGGATCTGGGTGTATCGTGCAGCTGCCTACACTGGATGTAGTCTCTACATGACATGTTATCACCATAGCAAAGAGAAGGCTATAATGCGATTATAGCACTCATGTAGCAGGGATCTGGGTGTATAGTGCAGCTGCCTACACTGGGTGTAATCTCTACATGACATGTTATCACCATAGCAAAGTGGAGGCTGTAATGCGATTATGGCACTCATATAGCAGGGATCTGGGTGTATCATGCAGCTGCCTACACTGGTTGTAGTCTCTACATGACATAGGTTGGTTCATAGGTTGGTATTAGGCTATCGGCCCTAGGGCCTATACAAGCCTAGCCATAACAATTCCCTGGCTATTTCTTCCCAAACTATTTACTTCCCTGGACCCATGTCTAGTAGGGTGACTGATGTGATCCCCGGGGTGAATTTCCTTTCTCCCATCCAATCGTCAAGGTTCCTTTTGAAGAGGACCAAAGAGGTGCTCTGCTTGACATGTATGGGCAGTCTATTCCAGAGTCTGGGGAGTCTCTAGGTCAGGAACCTATCCTTACAGCATGTTTTGTTTATTGTGATGGCAAGGTTTAGATCCCTGGAGCATGTGGCTCTGAGGGATTGGGATTTCTTTAAGTGTAGTATGTCCAACAGCTCTGGGTTTGACATGGCCTTGCATGTTAAACAGAGATTGCCTCTGAGTAGATGATATGTGACAGAGTATAGCTGGAGTTTTTTAAGGCAGTCAGCATAGGGCATCTGCTTTAGGCCTGTGATTCTTTTAGTGAAGTATTTCTGTGGCCTTTCCAGTTGTTGCAGATGTCTTGAGAGGTACATACAAAATGGGGCATTGTTTTCTATAATGGGTCTAATGAGGGATGAGTACAGTAGGACAATGACTTCTTTGTTCTGGATGAAAAGCCCTTAGTGATGAGGTGTGCCACATAGAAGGATTTCCTGACTGTTGTGGCGATGTGGTTATTGAAGGTGAGACCACTGTCCACCTGTGTCCCTAAGTCTCTTATCACACTTTCAGTGTTTAGTGTACTGCTTCCTATGTGGTAATTCATGGGTACATGTTTTTTCCTAGAGGGGATAACTATACATTTCTTGGCATTGAGCTTGAGCCCATGGCTCTGACACCAAGCATCTGTTTCTGTAAGGCCCTTTTGTAGAGTATCCACATCATTTGGGGATTCAATAATGGCTCCCAGTTTGCAGTCATCTGCAAACTTTGTTAGCCAGAGTCCCTTAGTGTTGGCCTGTACTTCAGAGAAGTAGATACCAAACAAGAGCGGTCCCCGGATTGAACCCTGAGGTACTCCACTTGTCACATGTCTTGAGCTAGATTTGGAGTCAGCTACTTTTACAGTCTGGGTTCTGTCAGTAAGCCAGTTGGCAACCCATCGAGTGATGTAGGAATTAATGCCCAGCTTAGTAAGTTTATCTATGATTCCAGAGTGGGGAATGGTGTCAAAGGCCTTGGTGAGGTCCAGATAGGCTGTGTGGACCACCTTACCCTCATCCAATGCTCTGGAGACTGATTCGAAGAAATCAATCAGGTTCAGGAGACAAGATCGGCCCTTCACGAACCCAAACTGGGTGGGGTCCAGTGTTTAAGGTTGCCAATGTCTTTGTTTATAAGTTCCATGATAATGCGTTCCATGCCCTTGCAGATCAGGCTTGTCAGACTGATGGGACGGTAGTTCCCAGGATCCAAGGTGGATCCCCCCTTGTGGAGTGGGATAACTGTAGCTGTGCGCCACTCAGTGGGCACGAAGCCTGAGGTGAGGGTATGATTAAACATGACACTTAGGAGAGGTGCCAGTTCGTTTTGTAGTTCATGTAGTACACAGCCCGGGATGTCATCTGGTCCCATGGATGCTGTATTCTTAGCTTTGGAGAGTGCGTTTTTTACCTGTGTGGCCGTTATTACTGGAATTTGGCAATCTTCCAGTATTGAGATGGGCCATTTAGGGGGTGAGAGGAGGGTGAAGTTGGCACTGAATCGATCTGCAGGATATTGGCAATATCCTTGAGATCAGTATATTTAATGCCATTCTGTTGTAGCTCAGAGCAGATCTGAGCATTGCCATTTAGATTCTTGACATAGTTATAGAATGCCTTGTGGTTGTCTTTGGAATATTTGGCAATTTTATTTTCGTAGCTAGCTTTGGAGGATTTTATGAGGGATCTCAGCTTCTTACTGAGGCTGGTAAGGGAGCTTTTTGCATCCTGGGATTTTCCTCTTTTCTGCAACAGTTTCTTCCTTTTGTTGTAAAGTTTGTTTATGTCAGGAGACCACCAGATTGGCTTCCTTTTTTTGGAGGAGAGTATCTTGGTTCTATTTGGGATGGCACGATTCATGCATGAGTGGATGTGCTCATACAGTGCCTTAGTGTAGGACTCAGCAGTAGAACTTTCAGATCCCATCTGCATGGGTGTCATGAAGTTTGTCACTTCTGACTTGAGTAGCATGAAGTTGGCTTTGGAGAAGTTTTTTATGGAGGTTTCCTTACTGGGGTGGTGGGGGTGGGATGTGGATGTTAAGGGTGATTAGCTTATGGTCTGACCTGACCAACGATGGGGTGACCATAGGTGTGGAGCATAGATTTCCCATGTTGGCAATGACCAGGTCTGGGATATTGGTGCCCCTGGTGGGACTATGGACTAGTTGATCCAGGGCATTGAATTTATGAATTCCAAGAACCGCTGGGCAAAGGTGTTGGTACATGAGTAGTTTTCCCAGTTAATGGCAGGGCAGTTGAAATCACCCAGTATTAGGGTGTTTGGTTGTATCTTAATATTTTCCAGTATGTTTAGAAAGGTGTAGTGAGAATCTTGGGGCATGGTGGAGGATCTGTAGCAAGCTACAATTTGGATTGCAGTCTTACCTAGTGTTAGTTACACCTGGAGAATTTCAGATGCATTGTGTTGGGCAACTAGCCTGGTGATGTGAATATCCTTGATGAATATGGACACTCCTCCACCTTTAGTGTTTCGATCCTGGTTTTGCGGCCGAAATGTGTGGTAAGAGTTGTAGCCTGGTATGCCGGGTGCTCTCTGGAGCCTTAACCAGATCTCAGTTACTGCACAGATATCAATGTTCTCCATTTTTAGGAGTGCCTCGAGAGAATGCATTTTGAGGTTTAGATTTCTAGCATTAAATAGCATTATCTTCAGATTTTGCATGCTTGTACCTGTTCCAGTGGTGGTTTTGTCCTTTGAACTTTGCCTTAAAAAGACGCTATAGGGGTGGCAAGAGCATTAGCCAGTAACCTGAGTCCCAGGAGTGACAGGTGCAGACCATCTCTGGCAAAGTATCTTGGTCTGTCGATCATGTCATCCCAGGCAGACAGATACTAGATCCCCTTTGAATGACACCAGAAGATTAGCCAATTGTTGAAGTCAATCATTTTGTCCTTATATTGTGGTATCATTCTGGGTGAAGGCAGGATGCTACTCAGGGATAGGGTCATACCTGCCTGGGCCACATGATCTAAAAGCTCTCCCATGTCTCTTTTCATGTAGTCCAGGGAGATACGTCTCATGTCATTCACTCCAACATGGACAATGACAGAGTCATATTTGTACTTGTTGTGGAGTGACTTGAGTGCATGCGTTATGTGGCAGATCCTGGCACCCGACAGGCAGCTAACTGTAATTTTCTCCTTGTTCAGCCTGGTGAGTGAGACATCAGTGTGCCTGACTATAGAGTCACCTATGACTAAAGTGTTAGGTACGTTGTCTTGCCTTAGGGGCTGTTGCTGGGTGGCAGACTGGTTTTGGGAGCTATGTGATACTTTGGTTGTGATTGGTGTTTTTTTGCATTTCAGCTTCGGAGGTCCTTGTTGCTTGGGCAGGTTACAGTTAAGGGCCTCTGCATATGTGGATTTAGTGTTGCTATGTGTGGGTGTTGGTGGTGTGGGTTTAGAAGGGCTATGTGTTGCTTAAGGTGTAGTGCGGGTGTTAACCTTCTCCTCTTGACTGTCTAGCACAATCTTGGGTGGAGAGAGCTTTGCTTCCAGTTTGGCTATGTAAGTGCATTTCTCACAGGTTGTAGTATTGGGTGGTAGGAGGAGAGGGTTGTCTGTGTACATGAGGCAATTGCTGCATTGCCCCAGTATGCCCAGATTCACCTTGTGGACAGGAGAAATCACCGGAAGCTGACCCTTGGACATGCCTGGTTTGGTGCTTTTTTTGTAAAGTACAGGAGCTGTTTTCCCTTACCTTAGCAAGGTGCTTTGCAATAATAGGCTGTTTAGTGCCTACAATTAATTTCTCCTTATTAACAAGGAGAGTTGAGGGCTTGTATCAGTTTAAGGCTTCCTAGTGCTTTCCAGCAGATTTTAGAGCAAGTGCTAGTCACAGGGATGCTTAAAGGTAAGATGAAAAAAAAATGGTTTAGCCTAAACACTGCAGTGTGCACTAGGGAAGTTAGATGGGAAAGTAGGTAACTTAAGTTTTACCTGTCTAAAAAGTAAAGTTTTAGTGGAAAGTCCCTATTTTTAAAACAGCAAGATAGATTGAAAAGGAGTGGTCACTTTTGTATTCTGGTACTATGGAATACAGTAGGATGGCCAATGAATTTAAATAGTTGAAGGAGAGTGATTTCACAAAATTATAATTTTGTGCTTACACAAGCCAGTGAAAGCAGAGAGGAAATAAGACAGATGGTCAAATTAACAGAACATGTTCCCACCACAGCAAAGAGAAGCTGTAATGAGATTATGGCACTCATATAGCAGGGATCTGGATGTATCGTACAGCTGCCTACACTGGGTGTAATCTCTACATGACATGTTATCACCATAGCAAAGAGAAGCTGTAATGAGATTATGGCACTCATATAGCAGGGATCTGGATGTATCGTACATCTGCCTACACTGGGTGTAATCTCTACATGACATGTTCTCACCATAGCAAAGAGAAGCTGTAATGAGATTATGGCACTCATACAGCAGGGATCTGGATGTATCGTACAGCTGCCTACACTGGGTGTAATTTCTACATAACATGTTCTCACCACAGCAAAGAGAAGCTGTAATGAGATTATGGCACTCATATAGCAGGGATCTGGATGTATCGTACAGCTGCCTACACTGGGTGTAATCTCTACATGACATGTTCTCACCATAGCAAAGAGAAGCTGTAATGAGATTATGGCACTCATATAGCAGGGATCTGGATGTATCGTACAGCTGCCTACACTGGGTGTAATCTCTACATGACATGTTATCTACAGTCAATAACGGTGCACAATAATGCTGTCTGATATAGGGTTTTATGCGGTAATGAATAACTATGTGAGGCATATTGTCTGTTTTGCTGTTAATTATTGGTTACAAAAACTGTGGAGAGTGGTCACTCCATGCATAATGCAACACAGTTATCTTGACTTGGCCAAGGCTTTTGACACTGTCTCCAATGGTAGTATTATTGAAAAAATAGACCACTTTAGGCCAGGGTAACCCATCCCTGCCACCTTGTCTGCTGGTTTATATACTGGCTATCTGACAGATCCCAGGCAGTGAAAGCTGCTGATACCCTCTCTGAATGTAAAGTTACAGCTAGTGGGGTACCTCAGGGATCAGTGCTGGACCCTCTCCTGTTTAACATTTACGTCCCAGACATCTGAGCCAATATCCTGAAGTGTGGTTGACCAAGTTTGCTGATGACTGCAAGCTGGGTACTGTTATCCACTTATCCACTGATACTGTTATTCACTTATCCACTGATGTTATTCACTTATCCACTGATACTAAACTGTTCCAAGAAGAGCTGGACTATGCATACACCTGTTGTACTGAAAACAGTGTCAAATTAAATGAGAAAATCTGCATGATAGTATAATTCGTAAAACAAGCTGCTCTCACCTCATATATTATAATTGGTACTTCCTTCAGACAGATTCCTCCCCAAAAGAGCAAATATCTATCCCAACAGAGTTTAGCCTCCCTGACATCACAGATGCAGAGGTGAGAGTTGCCCTCTCCAAAGCAAAAAAACACAGCATCAATGGGACCAGATGGTGCCCTGGGCTGCATCTTACACGCGCTCCAAGAAGAACTGAACCCTCACATAAAGTCACTGTTCAGTCTCAGCCTTACTACAGGATATGTACCCAAGGAATGGCATACAGCAACAGTGGTCGCACTCCACAAAGGTGGTGCCACAATGGATCCCGGAAACTATCGCCCTATAACCCTGACTAGCCTGGTCTCCAAAGCTATGGAGCGTATCATCATGGAACTCATAAACAAAGACATTGGTAACCTCCAAACACTGGATCCTACCCAATTTGGCTTTGTTAAGGGCAGATCTTGCCTCTTGAACCTGGTCGACTTCTTTGAAACAGTCACCAATGCCATAGATGAAGGGAAGGTAGTCCACACAGCCTACCTGGACCTCGCAAAAGCCTTCGACACAATACCCCACTCAGGCATCATAAATAAGCTCACCAGCTTAAATATCAACCCCTATGTCACAAGATGGGTTGCAAACTGGCTCAGGGATAGAACCCACATGGTCAGAATTGCAGGTGCCATGGCAGACTCTAAACCAATTACAAGTGGCATCCCACAAGGCTCAGTCCTGGGACTTCTCTTGTTCGGTATATATTTCTCTGAGGTACAGGCTAACACGGCTGACCAAGTTCGCAGATGACTGTAAACTGGGTGCCAAAATCGACTCGTCGACTGACATAAGCATCCTCCAATAGGGTCTCACAGAGATGGATAACTGGTCCCAGAGCCATGGCCTCAAGCTAAATGCCAAAAAGTGCATAGTCATCCCCTTTGGGAAAAAGAAAGTGCCCACAAATTACCACATAGGTGGTAATCCATTAAGTACGGAAGAAGTAATTAGGGATTTGGGACCCAAGTAGATAGCAATCTCTCCTTTGACAATCACGTTGCCAAAGTGGTTAGAAAGACCTTCTGTATAGCCCACCTTATCATGAAAGGGTTCACATCTAGATCAAGAGAGGTCATTGTGCCCCTCTACTCATCACTCATCAGGCCCATAATTGAATACAATGCCCCATTTGGGATGTACCTTACCCGACATCTGCAGCAACTGGAAAGACCCCAAAAGTACCTCACCAAGAGGATCAAGGGACTCAAACAGATGCCCTACGCAGTTAGGCTAAAGAAACATCAGCTGTACTCAGTTGCTTACCGCCTACTCAGAGGCGATCTGTGCCTGACGTATAAAGCCATGCCCAAACCAGAATTAATGGACATGCTCTACCTCAGGAAATCCAAATCCCTTAGAGCTACACGCTCCAGGGACTGTAACCTCAGCACAGAAATAAATAGGACATGCTGGAGGGACAGATTCATATCCCATATTAGGCAGAGCCCCTCAATGACCCTCTTCAAGAGAAATCTTGATGAGTGGATGGGAGATCGTAGGTTTACCCCTGGGATCTCTTCTGTGTCCCTACTAGACAGAGGCACTGTAAACTAACCTTAAAAGGGCTATCTTCTGTGACCTACTATACAGAGGCACAGTCAACTAATCTAAAAGGGTGGCAAAAGCCAAACACACTCTGGCTAGGCCTATCAATGCCCTAGGGCAGATAGCCTAGTATCAGCCTATGAACCTATGATTCATTCATAAGCAACCTGAGTACTTATATAGATAACGTTCTCTTACTCGGTCATCATGTTCCCACCATAATCAGGAAATCCTTCTGTCTGACTCAATTTGCAAGGGAAAATCTTCAAGATCAAAGAAGTCATCCCACCACTTTAGTCTACTGTTATCAGACTCATAATTAAATACAATGTCCCCTTTCGGATGTATAAATCAAAACACATTGCACATCTAGAAAGGCCCAAAAGACACCTTAACAAGAAAATAAAAGGCTTTAAATTATTCAACTACCCTGACAGATTAGCAGAATTTTCATTATAGTGTATAGCATACAGTCTCCTCCAAGGTAACATGTGTTTTGTTTTCTGAGCCAAGAATGATCTGATCCTATTTGACTTTCTCTAATCCTATTTGACTTTCTCTTTCTTTGTAAAACCAGTAGCTCTACAAACACCCACAGTAAGGAGGTAAGTAAATTTGTACCAGCACATAAATAGGGCTCACTGGAGACATGGCTTCCTTACTCAGGGCATTCCCAGCCTATGCATCAAATTACCAGTACAGGTCACTACTCTGGCTACCTACAAGGCTAACCTTGATGATTGGACAGGTAGACATAAATTTACACCAGGATTGTCGTGTACAGCCCTGCTCAATTTGGGAGGTGAGCACTATTACCTGCTTGTAAAGGGAGACATGAACATTTAGGTGTGTATTTAAATTTGTATATTTAAAGGTACTTTAGGGTTCTTGTGATTGTTTGCCCAGTATTGTTCCTACGTCTCTGTGATGTAGATGGCAACAAGGACTGCCATGCATTTATATGCTGATGTCATGTATGCACAATTCCTGACATTTTATTTTTTCCCTTGTGGTTTTGATGCTAACCTAAAGTGGGACCCTCTCACTAGGAACAGCACAATCGCTACCTTTCAGGATCAAACTGAAGGCTCAGAGAGCCAACTCGTGGATGGCAAAGGATAGTGGGATACATTGCTTATAAAGGAACATAAAGTCATCTGGAAAGTCCTAGCTAGTGCTTGCACCTTCAAGCAAAAACTACAAAGACATAAGTGAAGCCATATATCTTCGACTATAGTGAGTTTATAAACATGATGTTTTAAACAAAAATAAAATAACAAATACACAGGTCAAGAGCTTGTAATTTCCAGGACTGAGTAAGAAGTCATGTTTGAATAAAAATCTATTTTTTTACTTGAATATATAAATTCTTGTCTAATAATCTTTTTGTTTGTTACCCAGGGACGTGGGCTGGTCTGAAGCCCCTCATCAATCACAAGGCCCACTAGAATCCAATGCTTCTTTCAAGGTTGTAATGGAAACTTCAAGTGTCTTGCTAGGAATTTATTTATTATTTATTTATTTATTTATTGATATTTGTTTTCTGGGAAAGTCCAACTGGGCAAAGACGCCCTTTTCAAAAGAGGCAGGGGGAAAAATCTGCAAGGTAACAGAGTTAGTGGTATCATTATTTACAATGACATATTTCATAATGCAGTTTCAGTGAATACATGGCATGACAGTCGGTACAATAACATTTGTATTCATATTCGCAAAGGTTACATTTACCATCCTTGTACTCAGACTTTACAGAAAGATGAGTGACGCATAAGGTAGGTAGGAATAATTAAAGAAATACATTAGAGGAAGGTATTAGAGTGGATCAGCGAGTTTAAGTGTTAATGGAGAAGTAGTAATGGAATAGTACTTTGTGCTAATTAGAAGTAGGTATAGTAGTTTAAGAAATACAATACAGTGAGGTATTAGAAGGGGATAAGCAGGTTAAGTGATTTAGTACTTTAAATGGATGTACAGTAGAGAGTCGATTATCCAAACAGATTGGGACCTAGGGTAGTTTGGATAATCAAACTGTTTGGATAATCAAACATATAACTGAACTAAATAAAAAACTTCTAAAATCTTGTTTTTTCTGCATGCAGGAGATAAACTTTTTAAATATTCAGTGATTCCAGTGGACAATAAAGAATACTTTTCACATAAGAGTGGGCTACAAGCTCAAAAAACAAGCAAAAGTGAATGTGTATAATGTTTACATATTCAGACTTTATGATTTTTCCTACCCCAAAACTTTGGAAGGCTTTGTTCATATAATTGACATTTCGGATAATTGAAGTTCAAATAATCGACTCTCTACTGTATAAGAAAGCTTTATGAAGGGTGTGAGAAAGGATATGGCACTCATCTCTCTCTCTAATATACATGACAAACAGGTGGGGTAGTCCTTTTATATGCTTTATTATACAGAAACACATTAGGATGGACTGCAGCATTACAAAATATAAACAAACTGATTAACTGACAGACTACACAGACATACATGCTTACATCTCAACAGCTTACTACAAAATGGCAGTCAGGCTCGGATGTGCTCAGTATTTACACACTTGTGCAAGCCCTAGAAAGCTTCTTAAAGGCATATACACACATTATGAGCTACATCCTCCCTCTTAAATAAATTGCCCTGAAATGAAATGACAGTAGATTAAGACATGCAATAATATAGACAATAGAAACAAACACAATGCTCATGTCTAAGTTGTCATGTATCTGTAACATGGTCTGGAAATATGACCTGATCTAATATTATAGTAATCAGAAGTGGGTTTAGCAACAGGACAGTCTTCAGTGAGCAACTCGTATCAAGAACTTTGGGATTCCTCTCAGGAACAGGGATATTTACTGGAACATCCTCTGGAACTGGAACACTGGACAACTCACTCTGAGATATAGAGTCTTTCTCACAGGCTATGTGCTATGCTATAGGCTTGGACACCACTATCAAATGTTTCCAATTCTGCCTAAACTCTACTCCTTGTGATTCCACAATATACGATCTCAGCTCTGAGCAAATGCTCTTCACAACTCCAATTCGATCATAACCTTTGGATGTTTGCATACTCAGCACCTCTCCTTCATGTAAGGATTGAGCAGTTTGCTGGTATTATCATAATAGGACTTCTGGGCTAAACACTTCTTCAACAGATTGGCTTTCACTGACCTGTTGTTCTTGACACATGGAACCAACAATTGATTGCTGATTGGTAACGTGGTTCTTTTTTTTCTCGACAGAAGTCTCTGGGCAGGTGAACCAAGATGTTTATCATGAGGACTATTTCTGAGATTCAAAAGATTCAGGAAGACATCACTATTGTCTTGCTTTGACTTCTCTTGTAATTGTTTCGCACTTTGAACTACACGTTCTGCCAAACCATTTGACTGTGGATACTCTGGGGCTACTCGTAACATGAGCAAAGTCACACTCTTCAGCAAATCTTTTGAACTGTTGGCGTGTAAACTGTGTACCATTGTCATAAATAACTTTGTGCAGACTCATCCATGGTAGTCCAGAAATCTGTTTTAGCTGAAGTGGTTCTTTCTGTTGATGCGGTTTAGTACTATTACATACAGAACAAGATGATAGCACTCTGTCAATACCTTGTGATATAGAAGGCCGAAATACTAGTCCTCTCGCCCTTCTTTTGGTAGAGTCTGCTCCTGGGTGGCCATGATGCAAGATGGTAATATACTCTTGTTGCAAGGACGCTGGAACAATAACTTTAGGACCTTTCATAATAATACCATTGTCTGACAAAATCTCATCCCTGTATGGAAAATAAGGTTGCCCTGCTACTGGTAAGCAAGATTATTTTGATGGCCATCCTTGTTCGATAAAGTGGTTGAGCTTCTGAAGAACGGGATCTGAGGCTATATGACTTCTAAACCCATCAAGATGTGTGGAAGAAAAATTTCTCACTTCAAAATTAAGGTTCTCATTCTCATGCTGTTCAGTGATATCTTTGGGCACTCTGGACAATGTATCAGCAGGATAAAGAAGTTTGCCTTTCTTCTAGACAAGATTGAAATTATACTTTTGGAATTTCAGCATCAAGCATTGCAATCTGTCAGGAGCTGTATGCATGGGCTTTCTCAAAATAGTAACCAGTGGTTGGTGGTCTCTTTCGATCTGGATAGGCCTACCTTAAATGTAATCATGGAACTTTGAACATGCAAACACATTTCCCAAGAGCTCTTTCACTATCTGAGCATACTGTATTTCAGTTTGGTTTAGAGTTCTGGACGCATAGGCAACAGGTTGACCCTCTTGTAGAATAACTGAACTTAGACCAAATCTCAAAGCATCGCTGGAAAGAATAATTGCTTTGCGGACATCATAGTATCTGAGAGTTGGTGGACTGGCAATTCTCTGTTTTAGGACATCAAATGCTCTTTGGTGCTGTTCCAGCTATGACCAGGATACATCTTTATGTGTTAGCTCTCTAAGCAGTGTTGTTAGTTGGCTTAAGTCTGGAATGAACTTGCCTAGGTAGTTAATCATGCCAAGAAAACATTGTAGGGCTTGAAAATTGTCTGGAGCTGGCATCGCAAGAATTGTTGTTTGCTTGGAAGGCTCTAGTCATAGGTCTGAACTGGTAAATAAATGACCAACATAAGTGACCTTGTAACCTGAATTTGTACTTCTGAGGATTCAATTCAAGATTCACTTCATGAGCTCTTTCCAGAAGTTTTCTGAGGTTTCTGTCATGCTCACCTTCACCATTACCACCTACTAGTATGTCAGCTACTATAATAGCACAAAGATACCCAGAAAAAATGTACTCCATTGCATGCTGGAAGACTTCACTGGCAGAATGTATCCCAAACGGCATTCTCAAAAATCTGTACCTTCCAAACAGAATACTGAAAGTGGTTAGCAATGAAGATTTTTGGTCAAGCAAAATTTGTCAAAATGAACTCTTTGCATCTAAGAGAAAAAACAGTGACATTTGGCATAAGAACAGTGACTTTTTCAACTGTACGCATTGGATGATGAGGTCTTTTCGGTGCCTTTTTCAAATCTCATGGATCAATACATATTCTGATATTATCTGAGCTTTTCTTATGAGCTACCACCATGGAAGATGCCTATTCAGTAGGTTTATCAACTGGACAAATTACACCTTGTTACACAATTTTATCTAGCTCAGCTTTGACTCTGTACTGCTTAGCTACTGGAAGTTTCCAGGCTGGCCCGACCACTGGGCTAGCATCTGGGTCTAACTTCATGGAGTACACATCTGGAAGCTTGCCTAGTTTGTCTTTGATGAGATCAGCATAGGTACAGAAAATATACTGGGCAAAATTAGAACAGTGGTCTTTTAAGATAACATGGTGGACTTCCTTATTAAATGAAAACAGTCCCATTTTTAAATTCTCTCTGACCCTAGTAATGACTGGACATGCATTTTGACCACATAAAATAACAAGTCATAGCTTCTCCTAGCAGAGTAACATAAAAGCGCTACTGAGCTTTCAGTTTGAATCTCTTCACCACCATAAGCAACAAGCTTCACATACTTTATCAAATCAAGCTTCTCACCATCATATACTGCAGCAAATGTTTCTGCTGACATAAGATTGCACTTTGAACATGTGTCAACCTTGAGCTCTATGGGTCTTCCATTTATCCGAACAGTACAAAAGACTTCACTCTTTTCCCATACGTCTACTGCACTGACTGTTTCACCAAGCACTGACACACCATCAACATAACAAGTAGGGTCACAGCTTTCCGATTGATCGACTTGTTTCTTTGAATGTTCCCTTTTAATAAAAGAATGTGTGCCTTTTAATTTATAAAACCTTTTGAAATTATTCCATTTATTACATCTGTAACATTGCTGACCAAAAGCTAAGCACTTTTTATTTATTTTATTTATTTATTTTCCATTTGTTTACTGGGTTAGTCCGACTGGACACAAGGTGATCATTTTCACTGGAGACCTGAGGAGGAAAGTTCCCGAAACATAGTAAAAAATTATAAAAAATAATAAAAAATTATATAAATATAGCTATTTTGTACAAAGAGCATAGAACATATAAAAGGAGTGGATAGAATATTGCGAATCAATTAAACAATATATTATACAACAAATATACAATTGCTTGAACATAAATTGAAAAAAGAAGTTTCCATAGACAAACAGGGTCATAAACTAGAAATCATAACTATAAACCTAAACACCTGGTTCACAGTACTATGTGCTAAGTGACACTACACAGCACACTTGTGATCTAGGGATGTTGAAAGTCAGGAACAGGTGAAATTAGTCTGGTTCTGTACAGGAACATATCCAAGTTTTGAATATGAGATCTTTTAGTAGGGATTTGAAAGTATGTTTACTATTTAGACATCTAATGTCATTGTCAGGGGTAGACAGTTCCAGGCCTTAGCAACTGCATAGGAATAAAGAGATTGGCCTGAGCTATGTAAGCAATTGGTAACAGTCAGTAGGGTGGTATTGGAAGATCTTAGTTGACACGCAGTATTATGGAAGGTGAGCAGACCAGAGATGGCAGGTATTTTATATGGTTGGTATAGCAGTTGATGGTTCAGGAGAAGTTGGTTGTATTTTAGTAGGTTAGGGAGTTCTAACCATCCTAGTTGTCTTAGGGAGAGGCAGTGATGAGAACGAAATTTAGCATTAGTTGCAAATTTTGAGATTTTATTGTAGCAGGTAGATAGTTTCAGAAGGTCAGATTTGTTTAGGTTAGTTAGAACTGGGGAAGTGTATAGTAAGGTGGAGAGTAGATGGGTACGAGAGATAATGATTCATAATTCGTCTGTGAGGAAGCTGTTATAGTGGTACAGTAAACCTTGGCAATTGTTAGTGCTATATCTTTGTTGAATATTATGTTTTGGTCAATAGTTACACCTAGTCGCTTGGCTTGAGTGACTGGTGTGATAAGGGTATTGTTGAAGGATGTTATTGAGAATGGCGAGGTAGTGGTGAAAGTTTTGGATGGGTGGAAGATCAAGAGTTGAGTCTTAGATGGGTTTAGTATGAGTTGGGAGGAATTTAGCCATTTTTCTATAGTAGTGAAGGCTTCCTGGGTTCTATCTTGGAGTAATTGTAGAGAGGGGGCTGAGCAAATAAGGGTGGTGTCATCAGCATACTGTACTATATTAGTTTGCTGGGTAGTTGAGGGGAGGATATTGGTAAAGATGGAAAATAGTAAGGGACCAAGAATGGATCCTTGTGGAACACCTTGTCCCACTGGGAGGAGAGAGGAGAGAGAGTTATGCCATTTAACAGCTTGTTGCCAGATGGACAGATAATTTTTAAACTACAGTAGAGAGGAGTTATCCAGATTGAGCTCAGAGAGAGTCGTTAGCAATTTGCAGTGGGATACCATGTCAAATGTCTTTGACAGGTCTAGGAAGACAACAGATACTAAGTTACCAAGATTTCTTTGTTGGTTGACGTAGTCAGTAAAGGATATAAGGGCAGAGGTGGTACTATGGTTTGGCTGAAATCCATGTTGTGAATTTCCTAGCAGGTTATATTGAAGAAGATGATTCAGTAGTTGGGTGTGTACACATTTTTCTAAGTTTTTGATAGGGAAGATAGTATAGCTATGGGGGGATAATTACTAAGTTTTGTTGAGGAACCACCCTTATGTAGGGGGCAACGTAAGAAATGTTCCAGAGAGAGGGGACAGTGTGTTCAGCTATGGATCTATTGATGAGTATGAAAATAGGGTAGGCGATGGCAGAGGTGGCAATCCTGAGGTATTCAGCGAGGAGTTTATCAGCACCGAGAGTGGTGGGTTTCAATTTGGCAAGGTGTTTATGAATTAGGTCCGTTGGAACTGGTTTAAGAGATAATTAGGTGCTGGTCTTACAATGACAGTTTTGTATTTTGGGGGTATTTGTAGTAGTAGTGGGGAAATTGTTGAATACTTTTGGATGGAGGAGGTGAAATAGTCATTAAACTGGGTGGCAATATTATTATCACCTTCAATGTTAGGGTTTGGGGAGGTGATTTTTGCCTGGTTGGAGAATGTGGTTGATTGCGGACCAGAATATTTGTGGATTGTTGTAGTGAGCTTTTAGTAGCTGGATATAATAACTTTTTTTTGTCATTACATATTTGTTTTTTCTTTTGTTTCTGAGCTCTAGGAAGTATTGTCGATTTGTACTTGTTTTGTTGGTATGCCAGGTTGCCCATGCTATGTCAGTTTCACTTTATAATCTCGAATTACTGAAATCCTGAATTTCAGTAACCCAAGATTATAAAGTCGAACCATTCACAATTCCGAAACCCACAATCACGAATCACACAATCAATATACATGCACCATATACCACATTATACACACACCATTCCACCCACAGCACACAAATCACACAATCCTACACTACATATAAGCAGAGGGCAAACCCCCCTGCACCCCCCACCCACCCCCACTTATATATACCAACTCTGAGATCGAGCATAACATAAAAAAACCTCACACCATGGCACCCTCTACTCACTCGCACACAAATACACATACACAAACACCAACAAATCCAACACTCACACTCATACTTATACCTCTCTACCCTTACCCACACATACAATGTACAAAAACACAGACAAATACTCACTCACCTGCAATCTCAGGCACCATAACACTACACACAACGTACCAGAAATGCATAAGCGCAGATTTGAGATATTCGAATTCGCTCATATGCACTTTCGGCATTCCGGTTTTCGGCTTCATGGTCTTGGGTTACTGAAATTCGGCATTTCAGTAATTGGAGATTATGAAGTGAAACCAGCTATATCTCATTGTTTGAGTAGGGATCTTGTGTCCTTAGAGATCCAGGGGGCTGGGTTGGTTTTAGTATGAATTATACATTGTGGGGCCATAAGATTAAGGATACCTAAGAATGTAGTATTAAAATACTCCACGGCTTCAATCTAATGGTAGAGTTTTAAGAGGTGACCGATTTATTTTTTAAGGTGTTGATGTATTGGTCTGGTAGGAAATTTTTGGAACTACAGATAGAAAATAGACTGGAGGTTTTTATGGATTTTGTGTGCTGTCTTAGTATGAATGTGGGTAGGTGATCACTTAGGGAGTCGGGTAGCGTACCAGCTATATTGGCAGATGAAGGCTTGTTGGTTAGGATCCAGTCTAATATGGATTCCTTTTTGGTGGATTTGTCTATATGGGTGGTGGGAGTTTGGATAAGCTGTGTGCCGTTAAGTATGTTTAAGTGGTACTTTGGGGGGATGCCATGATAGAGGCCCAATCAATGTTGAAGTCCCCCAGGATAAGTCTCTCCTGAAAGAGGGCAGTGGAAGTCCAATGTAAAATGGACTCTAGAGTGGCAATATTGTCACCTGGTGGTAAGTAGACACCTATAATGTTGAGTTGTTTCTGCTGGTTTCATTTTATATTTGCAAACAGGGTTTCTGCATAGCTGAAAGTGCAGATATATTTACGTATTTGTTGGAGAGTAAGGTTGCGCCTGTAAAGTAGGGCAATGCCCCCACCTCTTTTAGCTATTCAATCTCATCTAAGGATGTTGTAGCCAGGAGGGGCTATGGTGGTATCTTTGATGTGGGGCTTCAGCCAGGTCTTGGTTAGGAGTACAATGTCAGGGTTATAGAAGGATATAGAGGCATGTAGCTCTTCAGTTTTATTCATGATGCTGATGATGTTTATACTGAGTATTAAGAGGTCAGAGGGTTTTTGCTTGCAAGGGATATTAGGTCCATGTAGGTTTGTAGTGATGGCTATAGTAGTGGATGGGCCTGGGTTAGGGTGGATGTTGCCACTGAGTGCAAGTTGGTTAGTAGCAATGGCCAGTGTTTGTAGGTAACTGGCGATCATGTTGCGTATGAGTAAACTGGGTAGTTATTTATAATTAGTTTCTTTGTAGGTGTGCTTGGTGAGCTCAGAGGGGGTGTGGCTGAAATGGTAGGTGAAATGTATATGTGATTATGGTGGTGTTTGAAAAGGTTAGTGTGGGGGAGTTTAGGTGATGTGGTTAGTGATAGTGGAGTGGTAGGAAGTTTGAGGGTAGCCTAGGGAGAGGAGAACTGCTAAGAAAACAGAAGGTGCAAACATGGTGAGAGTTGAAGGGGGTGGTGGTAGTCCATTTGGAGTTAAGTTTTCCGGTTTGGTAGTTATTAGAGGGAAAATGGATAGTGTGATGTGGCAGAACACCACAGAACAAACTCATGAGCAGATGGTGAAAGGAAAGAGAGGGGAGTGGTTGGAGGATGATGTGATAGGTTGGTGGGAGGTGTTAGGGAAGTCAGGTGATTGTGGTTATGAATAAATTTAGGTATAGGTAGGGTAGGATAAGGGGGTAGGGTGGTGAGTGAAGTGAGCCCGAGTGATAGCGAGGGCAAACTGAGCAGGCTGATTCAACTCCACAAGTTAAGGAACTCAGCAAAGAACTGAAACAGTGAACTAGAGTAGGTCAGGTACTGGTTAAAGTGCGATTATATTTAACTGTGACTGACAACACCACTGCGACATTTATGGGTGGCAGCTAACAGTAAATCAGGAGGAAAGTCAGGGTCGACTGTTAATAAAGGGATGTTGTTAATTTTATGTCAGTTGCAAAGAAAAAGGGGGGGTCTATGGCAGGCCTTAGCGTCCGTGCACACTACTCACTCCTTAGCGCCCGTGCACACTACTCACTCCTTAGCGTCCGTGCACACTACTCACTCCTTAGCGTCCGTGCACACTACTCACTCCTTAGCGTCCATGCCCACTACTCACTCCTTAGCGTCCGTGCACACTACTCACTCCTTAGCATCCGTGCACACTACTCACTCCTTAGCGTCCGTGCACACTACTCACTCCTTAGCGTCCGTGCACACTACTCACTCCTTAGCGTCCGTGCACACTACTCACTCCTTAGCGTCCGTGCACACTACTCACTCCTTAGCGTCCGTGCACACTACTCACTCCTTAGCGTCCGTGCACACTACTCACTCAAAACAAGTAAGATACTTTAATCAAAAAAAATCTATAGGTTTTAATAACTAGTGCAGCACTGTAGTGGAAGATGATGGGGCAGGTAATAGACTGCCGCAGCTTCAGATCACAGAGTGCAGTCCCGAGGGAGAGGCAAAGCAGCAGAGTTATATTTTCAGTAAAAAATGCAGCAGGTATATTTAAACACTGTAAAAGAGAGCAGAGATATAGGCGTTAGGGTGAGGTGAGTAGAACCTCTGTAAATGGGGAGTGAGCAGTATTAAGCAGAGCAGAAAATACTGGGTAACAAATACATAGACTTAGGCTAGTCATGCACTAGCAGAAATAATAACAGTATTTAGCCCTCTTATCTCTTTTAGACTCATGATTACCACTGCAATTACGAAAGTTAACAATGAAATTTGGTATATTAGAAGTAGAGGAAACCATGAGTCGTTTTGATTTTGCTGACTCACTCTTGTGCTTCACTGAGACTGCATGAACTCTGGAATTTACTAGAAAGCTCTGGGGTTTACCAGTGAGTGTTGCAGGGGTTACAGTTGCTGCCATGTGCTTGGGCATGTTTCTTTTAACCACTTGCTGCATACTGTCAATATTGGCTTTAGTGCAGTACCTTGCAAAGCCACTCTCTTTTGTAAGCATATTTGTGTGCTTTTCTGTGAGCTCATTTATCTGACAAATCTCTATGGCCTTATTCAAAGTTAAACTACTGTCACAAAGCAAAATCTTTCTCACAGTATCATCTTTAATACCACACACAAGTCTGTCTTTTATCAGTTCATCCCTTAAATCTCCAAATCTGCACATTTTAGCTTTGTTTCGCAAATCAGTTTTATATATATATATATATATATATATATATATATATATATATATATATATATATTTATTTATTACATTTTTTGACCAGTAGTGTCCAACTGGGCCAGGAGTCCATTTTCAGCGGCGACCTGGGGAGAAACGCTCCAGCATTTTACAGATAAGAAATTAAGTACAATACTTGATACAGTTGATACAGGGGTAGCTATGAAGCTCAGTTACAAATAAATCACTAAATGGTTCAGAAATCATACATTTTAAGTATTGGATTTTAACTTGACATAAATTATTTAACATAAAGACAGTATCTGGCAGGGGAGAAGCAGCTGAGATTTTATGCGGCAGTTTCTGCTAGTTGTAATACAGCGCCTGCATAAGAAAAACTTGTATTACAAGTTGTACCCCTATATATTGGATATCCAGTTGAGTGCAAGGTAAGATGGATGCCTGTAGTAGGTTAGAACAGCAGTTACAAGAGAATGTAGCAAGGGCTAATAATGTGGGAGGGTGGAAAAGGTAAGGGGTGCTAGAGGGTTTTTTGCCTGGATTAAGGCAGGAGTAGAGCCAATGATTTGTTAAGCATTCTTTTAGGAATCTTTTGAACTCATGGCATTTAGGGGTTTTTGTGATGGGGTGAGGAAGAATATTCCATAACTTGGACAATATGTGTGAGTATAGGGAGTCACCATGAAGGCTGTGGGAGCAGGTAATTTATAGCATGAGTTTGTTAGACGATCTGATTGGCCTGACATTAAGGCTTGGATGAACTAGGTTAGTGAGAGCAGGGTGTTTATCAGGTTGGTGGACAACTTTATGGACTATGGTGGGTTGATTGAAGGACAGGATGTTTGGTAGTTCAAGACAGTAAATTGAGAGAGAGCTGTGCAATGGTGAGTTCTGTTTGGTTGACTGGTTGCAAATTTGGCTATTCTGTTGTAGCATGCTTCTAGATTATTGAGGTCAGTTTTGCGTAGATTGGTAAAAATGTTAGAGCTGTAAAGTAGAGTTGAGAGCAGGTAAGGCTGGGCAGTGGCCAGCCTAGCACTATTGGTAAGGAATGGATTTGTCCTGTAGAGGGCACCTAGTTTGATATGCACTTTTTTAATTGTCAGTGAAATATGTTTGTCGAATTTTAGGTGTTTATCAATTGTCACACCTAGTAGTTTAGTTTGGCTGGTGGGAAATAACTTAGTGCCACTGGAAGAGAGGTTTGAGATTGGATACTGGCTATGATTGTATTTCTTATTAATGAAGACTATTATCTTGGGTTTGTTTGGGTTTACAATAAACTGATGTTCCATGAGGTGTTTTTCTATGGCTTGGAAGGAGGATTGCATTTTTATTTGAAGGTCTAGGGGAGATGAGGCTGAGCAATAAGTATAGAATCATCTGCATATTGGACAATGGAGGCTTGATTAGTTGCTGTGTTGAGATAATTTGTAAATATGCTAAAAAGGACAGGGACAAGTATAGACCCTTGGAGTAGTGTGCCTACAGAGATGGGGAGAAGGGGGAAAGATTGTTTTCCCATTTAGTTGCTTGCTGATGATTGAGAAGATAGCTCTTGAACCAGGACAGGGAAGTGGATTCTAGCCCATAGGATGATAGCTTGTTTAGAAGTAGTTGGTGGGAAACCATGTCAAAAGCTTTCAACATTTTGAGAAAGATAGAGGAGACAAGTTTTTCTTCATTTAATAGTTGATGAACGGTATTGGTGAAAGATAGCAGGGCAGTGCTGGTACTATGTTTAGGTCTGAATTTGTGTTAGGAAATGGATAGTAGGTTGTGAGTGAGGAGGTGGTTGAGAAGTTAATTGTGGATGCACTTTTCTAGTATCTTAGCAAGGGGTGACTGGATGGCTATGGGACAATAGTTTGTAAGTTCTTTGGATGGTCCACCTTTGTGGAGGGGAATGATATGAGATATCTTCCACAGAGTTAGTACGTATTGTTCAGAGACGGATCAGTTAATCAGGATAGCTATAGGGTAGGCAACAGCAGAAACAGCCAATTTTAGGAAATCATTTGGGAGTTGGTCAGCTGCAATACATCAGGGTTTTAGTTTGGTCAGGAGTGTTCTTATGTAGCTAGTTTGGATGGGTTTAAAAGTGAAGTGGGTAAGATGATCTAGAGATGGATGAGGGAGAGTGAGAACTTTGGTGGGTTGGTCACCTAGTAGAGAGGTAACAGTATTAATAAAGTGGGAGTTCAATTGAGTGACTATTGGGTTGCAGTTGTTTGAGGAGGTTGGGGCTGGGATTGAGGAGATAGTTGATGCTTTGCCAGGTCAGGGAGTAATTTTGTTTGTCTTTCTTGATTTGTTTTCTAGCTAGATTTCTAAGCTGTTGATAGTTAGAGCAGCTTGAGTTGTCTCTGTTAGTATGTTAAGTGGCCCATGCCCTGCCTCTGTGTTTTAGTAATAGTTTAGTTTCAGTTGTTAACCATGGTAGAAGTTTGGCTTTTGATCGAGTTTTCCTGATGGGAGCAAGATCTTTAAGTATTTTAAGGAAGATATTGTTAAAGTATTGAACTGCTATATCTAGTTGGAGGTCTTTGAGTGGAGCCCAGTTGCATTGTTGTAGCAGTTGATTGAATATTGAGGGGGAGAAGTCTTTCTTGCTATGGGTGTATTTATAAGTTATGTTGTATTGGGTGTGGACACGTTTTCTGCATAGGAAGGTTGGAGTATTGTCACTGAGGGACTCAGGGAGAAACCCTGCTAAGTAACCATGGTTGGGCTTGTTAGTTAAAGTCCAGTCTAATGTGGACTGTTTTGTGGAGCATTTAACTGTATGGGTGGGATAGGTTATGGTTTGTGTGAAGTTAAATAGATTTATAAAATTTGTGGGGTTGTTGGAAGCACGGGAGTCCCAGTCAAGGTTGAAGTCACCTAGAATTATGGTTTCCTGATTGAAGTTGCTAGAATCCCAGGCTAGAAGGCCTTCTATGGAGTGTAGGTCATTACCTGGGGGGGGGGAGATATGAGGCTATGATAATTATTGATTTGCTAGGGTTGATTTCTAGGTGGGCAGTCAGGATTTCAGCATTGGGCAGGTCAAGGGGAGTGCAGCTGAATAACTTTGAGGGGTGTCCTTGAAAATGATGGCTACTCCACCACCTCTTTTATTTAGTCTGTCTAGTTTAATGATGTTATAACCTGATGTGATGACTTCTGTGTTGTTTATGTGGGGCTTTAACCAGGTTTCTGTGATTACAGCTATAGCTGGAGAGTAGGTGGCTAGGACTGTATTGAATTCACTGGCCTTACTGATTATGCTGCGTAGATTGAAGTTAGTAAAGAGCAGGTCTGAATAAGAGTGTTTGGGTATAGGGGAGGTAGGGATGGGAGTGGCCAGATGAATTAAAGGGGATTGTTGTGGTGATAGTTGGGGGGTGACTGGGTGAGTGGTTGTTGTTGGATCCTGGGATGGGGTGTATGTCCAGCTTGGAGTTTAATTTGTTTTAGAGAGTAAAATAGCAAGAGTCTAAGTTTGATACTTAATTTTTGGTAAGGCATGGTTGGGGACTTTGGGTTGTGAGTTGGTATGTGTTTGAGGGGCTGGAGTACTGTGGTGTAGTTAAAGAGTTGTGGACTAATGTTGCTGAAAGAGTGGGTGTTAGGGGAATGGTAGCATAGTGGAAGTGTCGGTGAGTAAAATTGATTGATATGGTATGAGTTAATTGAGGTGAAATTGTAGGTGAGGTAAAGCAGGAGAAGTAGGTTCATAGGTTCATAGGTTCATAGGCTGGTACTAGGCTATCGGCCCTAAAGCCTATACAAGTCTAGCCATAACAATTCCCTGGCTATTCCTTCCCATATTATTTACTTCCCTGGACCCCTGTCTAGCAGGGCGACTGACATGATCCCTGGGGTGAATTTCCTATCTCTCATCCAGTCATCAAGGTTCCTTTTGAAGAGGGCCAAAGAGGCACTCTGCTTGACATGTATGGGAAGTCTATTCCAGAGTCTGGGGAGTCTCTGGGTCAGGAACCTATCCCTCCAGCATGTTTTGTTCATTGTGATGACAAGGTTTAGATCCCTGGAGCATGTGTCTCTGAGGGATTGGGATTTCTTTAAGTGTAGCATGTCCAACAGCTCTAGGTTTGACATGGCCTTGTATGTTAAGCAGAGATTGTTTCTGAATAGATGATATGTGACAGAGTATAGGTGAAGTTTTTTAAGACAATCAGCATAGGGCATCTGCTTTAGGCCTGTGATTCTTTTAGTGAGGTATTTCTTCAGCCTTTCCAGTTGTTGCAGATGTCTTGAGAGGTATATACCAAATGGGGCATTGTATTCTATAATGGGTCTAATGAAGGATGAATATAGTGGGACAATGACATCTTTTTTTCTGGATGAAAAGCCCTTAGTGATGAGGTATGCCACATAGAAGGATTTCCTGACTGTTGTCATGATGTGCTTATCGAGGGTGCAACCACTTTGCACCTGTGTCCCTAAGTCTCTTATCACACTTTCAGTGTTTAGTGTACTGCTACCTATGTGGTAATACACGGGTACATGTTTTTTTCCCAAAGGGGATAACTATACATTTGTTGGCATTGAGCTTGAGCCCATGGCACTGGCACCAAGCATCTGTTTTTGTAAGGCCCACATCATTTGGGGATTCAATAATGGCTCCCAGTTTGCAGTCATCTGAGAACTGTGTTAGCCAGAGTCCCTTAGTGTTGGCCTGTACTTCAGAAAAATAGATGCCAAACAAGAGCAGTCCCAGGACTGAACCCTGAGGTACTTCACTTGTCACTTGTCTGGAGCTGGATTTGGAGTCAGCTACTTTTACATTGTGGGTTCTGTCAGTAAGCCAGTTGGCAACCCATTGAGTGATGTAGGATTAATGCTCAGCTTAGTAAGTTTATTTATGATTCCAGAAGGGGGGATGGTGTCGAAGGCCTTGGCAAGGTCCAGGCAGAGTTATTTTGGGTATCGTTGAGTAGTGTATGTGCAAAGTGGAGCTAAAGCAGTAGAGTAGTAGGGTTGAGTGCAGGTGGGGGTGGTTAGGGATGCTTAGGTGAGTTGAGTAGAATTAGAAGAGGGTGGGGATAGCAGGGTGGGGAGACAGGTGTAGAGGATGGAGAGGATAGGCTGGATGAAGTGAATGTGGCTAGGCTAGGGTTTGGTTAGACTAGGTATAAATCTAGTGGATGAGGGGGTGGGTGGGAATAGGGGTAGGGTTGGGGAGTGGAGTGAGCCCAAGCGGAGTGAAGGGCGAAAGAAGTGGGTTGCACCAGGTCCTCATGGCAGAGCAGAGCGAGGATTCCACAAAAAACAATCAGTAGGAGGATTTATTCTACATTCAATCTCTATTCCTTTGCTCTATTTATTCCAGTTTAAAAAAAACTCTATTTTTAATCATAACAGAGCTAGACGTCCTTAAATACAAACACTAGGAGGATTTTATTCACCCAGTCAGAGAGGGCCTGTAACTAACTAAAATAATGTTCGGGACCTTGTCCTGTAATTTAGCACTGCAGAAATAGGCTTTCATAGAAATAAGAAAACCTTGAATGCTTTGTCAAAATTTTAAGGCAGTAAAGAATGTTAGCTGACATAGAATGAAGTAGTTTGCTATGTGCTGACTGCAATTTTGCTTTAAAAGTAGGCTGCTAACATTGATTTACTTCATGGACTATGGATATATCAGAATGCACTAGCAGTTTGGCGAATTACAAGGTGGTAGGGATGAACTAAGGTAAAGGCACTCTCCATTTAAGGTGCACACGACCTTGTTACAAAGTATCAATTTAACTGAAAGTTAGCACATGGTAAAGGTTCAACATACACTGCAGACTCTAGGTTAAAATGGCAAAATGGGACCCTGATTTCTGTGGCCAGCAGTATCACAAGAGTTCAGGGTCTACAGGGGTGCAGTTTGCTGAAGATAGGGCTGAACTGAACTGAACCGTAAGAAAGAGAGAAAAAAGATAGATTGATACAGGGGTCATAGAGAAGAATTATTAAAATATAGACCATAAATATATCGGGAAGAAACATTCACTAACATTTTTTCATGTTGCGCATGCAAGAGTACTTCCAACAGATAGCAGACTAGTTCCAGTGTCTCAGCGGCAAGGTATTTTGCTGATACACAAAGCATTATACATCTGTACCACACTATAGCATTATAGCTAATTGTACATTATTCAATACTGTTTGTAATACAGTAAAAGTATATTTCTACACACTGGAAACAACCTAGACTTATCGTACAGCAGCACCTTACACAAGAGATGCTTTGAAGAAAGAACATAGAGCATGTTACTAAAATACAAGTAAGTAACTATGTAGTAGAGTACACCATTCAATACTATTTGTAATACAGAAACTTTATATTTCTACACACTGTAAAATACCCTAGACTTATAGTACAGCAGAACACTGCACAAGTGCTGCTTTCAAACAAGAGCTTAGAGCAAAAAACCCATAAAATATAAGCAGGTAAATACATAATAGCAGTATGTTCATAACAGTTGTCGGTTGCCAGTAACACTCAACACCTTAAGATATATACTGCACAGTTTTGTCAGATTTTTTGATCCCTTGTATAAAATAAGTGTCTTTCCATTATAATGTTCATTTGGGGGTTACATGTTTCTCTAAATTTACATTTTAAGCACTCAGGGTCCTCCCTTGACTCAGCCAGTACAACTATGGTTATTCCCCTGCATATAGAGTAAGTGCACACACAAATGAACGCCCCCTTTCAATGGATTCTGACCCAGCTAAATTAAGCAGAATAAATGCCTTTGTATGGTCACCTTTATCAGAAAATGCAGCCTGTATGAAAATATTGTACTCTTGCTCAAATACTCCAATTCTCTGCAATATTAGTATCAAACACATGTGGTCCTGGTTTTTGAAATCCATCTGCCATGCCAACAAGTTATTTCCAAACACACTGTAAAATATGGCCCTTATAATTATATACGAACAAGCTGCTATGTGTGTTTATAATAACATTCAAATGCACAATAAACTCTCTGAAATGCTGTACTTGGCAAAGTATGCTTTGGAATGGCTGTATTTTATGAAATAAATGTACTGTGATACTGCACAAACATACAAACACTTCATGTACTTCTGATATCTTGAATAGCTTTAATCAATATGAAAAAGTATGTGCTGAGCAAAAATAAGGCACTTGTTTTCTTTATTTCATTCATTTTATGTAATTTGGACTTTATTTCAAACATTTTCCATAGTAATTTGAATATTTCTATCAATATGTTGCAGTTTCACACATTTCCTTTACTTAAAATATAGTTTAGAGCCTTCTGTATGTTTTGATTCATATTTTGCAAATAAGAAATCATTTGAGCATATTATTCATTTCTGACATGTTTTGTGAGTTATACATGCAGTAGGGATGATCCCACTCCTCTTTACATACCTCTCAACTGTACAGATTTTTGCAGAATGTAAAGATTTTGTCCTGATATTATTGGTCTGTTTTTCATAAAATTGTGGTGTTCTAGCAAATTAGTGGTAATTCATTAAAGAGTGAAGTTAGAAAATAATGACAGACATTTGAGTTTCAGACTTCATACCCTTCAGAAAATTCATGCTAATGCAAAACCTATTATTCTATCAACTTTCTAAGTTTGTAAGAGCAATATTTAAAATTTGCCCCTATTTTGGGTCCTTTGTCCCACTATTATTTATGGGTTTGTTCAGATATCTTATTCTACGAGGTTGAGAGGTATGCTCCTGCATATTCCTCCAGTCTTAATTGAATGCTTCTCTGCCTTGAATCTGGAAAAAGTGGATCCCATTCTGACACCATGTCGCTGGCCTCTCTCTAATATAGATGAGGAACAGGTGTGGTAGTTTGTTTATATGCTTTATTACATAAAAACACATCAGAATGGATAGCAGCATTACAAAATATGAACAAAATGATTAACTGACAGACTATAGAGACATACAGCTTACTACAAAATAGCAGTCAGGCTCGCACATGCTCAGTATTTATACACTTATGCAAGCCCCTGAAAAGCTTCTTAAAGGTATACATACATATTGCTCTAAAGGATATGTCCCAGATGAGGAGCAGAGACAAAGCAAGGAGGCAGAGAGGAAGTTGTTTAGCAATGGATTTAAAAGATGATAGTGTGAGATAGACCTGACGGATGTAGGAATTTTATTCAAATAGGAATCTTATTCAAAGTTCTAGCTACACTGTTGCAACAGAGACTGAGTTCAGCAGTCCTTTGCGGTTTGTAGATGGTAAGCAGTTGTTTATAATGTGACTGAAGGAGACAGTTTTGCAGATAGAATTGGAGTATGGGGCTAATTTGTGGGCTGGCAAATAGAATGTACATAATTTTGTGGGTTAAGATGAGCCGAGTATGAGATAGAGGGTGAGGAAGTATGAACAGGTGAAGTGTTTTTACTGCTAAACAGTGGGGGGTCTGGTTAGGGGGGTTTTGCAAGCAAATCTAGTGACCTTGTTATAAGTGAAACCTGTTACTTGGTCATGATAGGGGCTCCATATAGGAGAGAGGGTAAGAGATAAGTGATAGATAGCATTACCTTAGCAGAGTCTGCAAGGAATTTCTTTACTCTGTGAAGGGTACCTTGTTTTTGATGGGTTTTCTTGATGCTGTTATGGATATGTAAATCAAATTTAATATTGTCATTGATTGTTATAGTAGTTTTTTATGTGAGGTAACTTCATTCATGGCATTATTTAAGGAAGAAATTTTAAAGTTGTTTTGTTTTCAAGGAAATAGAATTTAAAAAAAAGGAAGCATTTTTTGCCAGTCAGAGAACAAATGCATAAAGATTAAAGAGAAGCAGCTGCAGATATGTATAATATAGCTCATTCGTAATTCATATACAAGTGTTAAAGAGATTGTTTTTGCTGACTATTAAAATGTATAACAATCCACAATGTGTGGTTCATTTCTTTCTGTCTTACTGCACAGTTTAGGAAACAATCACTTAAATTTACATTATTTTCTATAATATTACACAACCTCATCTTAAACATTAAGCTTGGAATGATTTCAAAATATTACAAAGAGGATTGTACATTTTCTGTTTCTGATACAAAATGTAACACGGTTCACATTGCAGCAGATCGTTAGCAGGGAGACTATAAAGTATGCAATTGTTTAGAAGAATATTTTATGTACTGAGTCTGGAATGAGAGAAGGAACATCTTGTTTTCAACTGTCTCAAGGCTGTTGAATCCAGATAAGAAATTCCAAAGAAGAAAAACAAACAAAAAGTCAATGTAATTGTGCTGATTAATTGTTAATGCTTGTTTTGATGATTTCATGTGTTGAAGCACATGTAAACAATGGCTTTGTTAATGTTGAATAAAAAAATAAACTTTAAAGATTAACTGGTGTTGGAATCTGCATAAAAAAGTACATTTTTTGCAACATTGTATTCATTGCATTCTGTTGGCTGGTCAAAATCGATCGTTGTAGTGTATTAAGAGCGTTTAATGGGTGTATTCTTACTACAAAAAGCAGTCAGGCAGCTCCTAAACTTAAATGTCAAGGTTTACATTACTTGAATTCTTCTCTGGCTTGAAAATATACTATGCTTCATAGCAAAGCAAAATATAAAATTCACTGCCTGACACTTATTAGATTTACTGCTGCTAACAGTGCCTATGAAAGAAAAAGGTGTGTGTGTGTGTGTGTGTGTGTGTGTGTGTGTGTGTGTGTGTGTGTGTGTGTTTTAGCAACAACCAGAAAAGATACAAAAAAAGATAAAGTGGTACACTTTTTCTAAATGTAAATGTCAGACATATTATTATGACTGCTTTATATAAAAAATATATAATGTTTCTCCAAGATTAACAAATACAGAATAAATTACAGACATTTGTCTAATGCCCTAATTCAGTTGTTGACAATCTGAGTCCCATATGAGCCCAAGCAGTGAAATTCTATTTATATGACTACACTAAAATAACATCTGTCATTTTGTAAACTATGCAAATTGTATTCTTTTCTAGTTTTCTGGAAACACGTATACACACACACACACACACACACCCACACACACACACACACACACACACACACATTACATTAAAATGTTTTTGTGCCCCATAAAAGGAAGGAAAGAAAGACCCCCCCGCACAGCTTGACAAGAGCAAGGCTTTGATTCATCACTCCTGTTATAGGCACATGGCCAAGTGCTAATGTCAGAAAAAAGCCCCCAAGGCCATGGTCTACAGCTTAGCACTTCAAAAAGTAAGTGTAAGCCACAAATCGTCTCTACAACCAGAAGTTTATGAGTTGGCAAAAAATAAAGTGTAACTTTGTTTTTTTAGTTTTCTGCTTTGGTCTTTGCATTGAGAAGAAAAGTGATTCCCTTTGCTGTTTTATTTAACCTAATTTATTTATTTTTGCTTTTTCTTATAAACTATCTGGTACCCAAATGGTACAAGGTAGTTATGCAACTGAATAAATGAAGCATGTTTTTATTTAAATACTATACAATAACAAATTATATATATATATATATATATATATATATATATATATGTATATATACACACACATACATGTTTATAATGAATAATCGTCAGTGAGTGAAACAAAACATCAAAGAAACTCATCAGCGGTTACCATTAATTGCCACTAAAATCATCAACAAATAATCTCAAATGTAACCCAATAGGCTACATTTCTGATTACCAAAAGTAAAACAAAAAACAGCTTTTACATGAATGTTTTGCCTCGGTATCCTTAACATGGGGGCTCCACCCCACACACTCAGAAATTAAATATACTAACTCCAGGGTTTCACAAATTTGAAGAAAGGGGAAAAGCCCCTGAATTATATTATGTAACAGTTGATATAATGATCTTTGACTGCAATTGCATAATTCAATCAACAATACCACCAATAAAAAACACCAATGTTACAGAAATGACTTTAGTGATAAATCATATATATCTATATATATATATATATATATATATTTTTTTTTTCATTTGACACTAATGGCATTGCATTCTAAAATAAATAATTTCAATAGTTAAAAATATAGGGAAACATCATGACAAAACCTGTTATCAATGAAACAGGTATTCCTCTGAATGGACAGGGAATATTTGAAATCATATTAGTATCTGTGGAGAATTATTAGAGGTAAAAGTAAGAAAGTTAGCGGACATAGATGACTATAACAGTATGAACACTGAATCACTATAGCAACGGGTGAATTATTACAATATAGGCTGTAATATTATATAACGTATTAGTGGATGGAGAAGGAGACAAAAACATGGCTGATTATTTATTTAGCATAATTAATTAAGGACTCATTTTTGGAAGGAATGGAGGTGTGTGTTAGAAAGAAAAAAACAGGAGGAAAATATATCCATTTTGGATTACTAATAAGCTTAGGAAACTACATAACAGAGAAAAAGAGGTAAACAATAAGGGGGTTAGAGAAACAAGAGAGTAAAAACATAAGTACAGAAGAACGGCAGCATAAAGTGTCAAGTAAAGGGAAAGCAGATACAGAGAAATAAATAGACAATAGGAATAAAACAGAGAAATACAAAACAGGAATAAAACAGAGAAATAAATAGACAAGAGGAATAAAACAGAGAAATAACTAGACAACACAAATAAAAAAGAGAAATAAATAGTAGGAATAAAACAGAGAAATAAATAGACAGTAGGAATAAAACAGAAATAAATAGACAGTAGGAATAAAACAGAGAAATAAATAGACAACAGGAATAAAACAGAGAAATAAATAGACAGTAGGAATAAAACAGAGAAATAAATAGACAACAGGAATAAAACAGAGAAATAAATAGACAGTAGGAATAAAACAGAGAAATAAATAGAAAACAGGAATAAAACAGAGAAATAAATAGACAAGAGGAATAAAATGGGAGGAAGGATACATAAAAATGACCATTAGGGCTAGAATCTCATCTAGTATGGGATGTAAGAATTACTGGGAGTTTTAAAAGATTCCTTGTAACTGCTTCTAAGGAACAGAAGGCTGTAAGGCTGTCTCAGTGGGAAAGCGCTGTATGGTGAGCAGTGAGGTATGGGCAAATAATGACATTAGCAAAAGGAAAGCAGAGAAGGAAATATGAAGTCTTATGGAAGAAAAGGCATTTGGTCTGAGAGTTTGCCTCATAGAGTGTTAAAACAATTTAATAAATATTCATATTGACCCTATTTACTGTGTTCTCAGAAGGCTGGTTATTCTGGAAAAAGGAAATAGCTATGTTGAGTCCATTGTTCAAGGATGGAAGAAGGAGGATCCTGGAAATTCTAGACATAGACTATGGATACTGTTTAACAATGGCAATACACTCATGAGGGGGAAGGATACTGTGCATTACAGATGTATTGCACAGAGAAGAATGCCATTAAATTCTTTAGATATGAGATTACTACCACATCCAAAGCCCAATTCACCAAACTATAACACAGTGAAGGTAATACATCAATACACATTTCACTGAATGCACATATGCATGCAAATGTGCACACATATATACACACAAACACAAACACAGACACACACACACACACACACACACACACACACACACACGCATGCACGCAAGTGCACACACACACACACACACACACACACACACACACACACACACACACACACACACACACCTTTCTATTACCTTTCTGTACCAATTTCAAGGTTGTACCACTTCAGTTTAATTTCTCCCAAGTCTTTTGGGTTTCTAATACCATGACAGAAATGGATTCCATTCCTAAGTCAGATTATGATTAAAGTTCATGAAATTAGTATTGTTTCAATCTTTGATGTTAGCCAAAAGTGCTCTTTGCAGCACCCGCAATGTGCCCAGAATTTTCTTGCAATTCTTACAGTTACATGTATTGGTAACATATATAAATTCGACTGTAAATTCTGTTTATAAGACCCGTTGCTCCTACTACTACTACTACTACTACTGGAACTATCTGGGTATCTTTCTTGTAAATTGTGCTTATTTCTGCCTGCAGACCTTGATATTTTATTACTTAATGCCTCTCTGTATGTGAGTCACTGCAATCGCTAGGTGTAGCAGTTTCAATGATCAATGCTACTTTTGTCTTCTTTTCAGGAATTACTCTATCTGTTTTTTTTTTTTTGCATCTATTGTTTTACTTTGAATTGCAGGTAACGGGCGACTCCATGTGATGTCCACTTCATTATTCTTTATTAGAATGTATCATTCTGTATTATCCACTTTATTAGGATGGTACAGCGGAAGTGTTGTTGCCTCACAGCAAGAGGTTCCCTGGTTTAATTCTCAGTTTGAGTGCCTTCTGTGCAGAGTCTGCATGTCCTCCCTGCATTCATGTGGGTTTCCTCTGGGTGCTCCAGTTTCCTCCCACGTCACCAAG
Source organism: Protopterus annectens (assembly GCF_019279795.1). Taxonomy (NCBI): domain Eukaryota; kingdom Metazoa; phylum Chordata; order Ceratodontiformes; family Protopteridae; genus Protopterus; species Protopterus annectens. The sequence goes on along the minus strand of NC_056746.1, from coordinate 39,383,909 downwards.
ACATGCGTCTGGAGTGTTTCTCCCCGGGCCTCCACTGAAAATTGTCTTCATTCCAACTTGGACTTTCTTGGTACACAAATGTTAAATAAATTTATAATGTTTTGTAGCTCATGTCTCCAAAGCTTTTCAGCTACATCTATTGTGCATTGTTTGCCCAATTCCCAATGCAATAATCGTACATCATTATTGTGCCTTTCAGTGAACAGATCCTCCTTCAGGAGAATATCACACCCAGCAACAAGGTGTCAGACTGTTTCCATTTCTTTTTTACAAAGCCTACATTTGTCTGTTTCTCCATGTCCAATGGACTTTGTAAACCAACACGTACACAGTCTGCTATCCTGTGCAGCCATTATTAGCCTTTCACCCTTGGGTTTCAACACACCTCTCCTTAACCATTCCTGCATCCAGATATTTCTGTGTACCACTTCCGTGAAGGATATTGTTACGGAACTGTAGACTCAGAGTACATATGGATGTGCATGTGTTCAGGGTTGCAGGTGAAGGGTATGGTTATGGTATTGTACAATCAGAGTACATATGGATGTGCATATGTTCAGAGTTACAGATGAAGGGTATTGTTACGGTACAGTACAGTCAGAGTACATATGGATGTGCATATGTTCAGAGTTACAGATGAAGGGTATTGTTTTGGTACTGTAGAGTCAGAGTACATATGGATGTGCATGTGTTCAGGGTTGCAGGTGAAGGGTATTGTTATGGTACAGTACAGTCAGAGTACATATGGATGTGCATATGTTCCAAGTTACAGATGAAGGGTATTGTTACGGTACAGTACAGTCAGAGTACATATGGATGTGCATATCTTCAGAGTTACAGATGAAGGGTATTGTTGCGGTACTGTACAATCAGAGTACATATGGATGTGCATGTGTTCAGAGTTACAGATGAAGGGTATTGTTGCGGTACTGTACAATCAGAGTACATATGGATGTGCATGTGTTCAGTGTTGCAGGTGAAGGGTATTGCGGTACTGGACAATCAGAGTACATATGGATGTGTATGTGTTCAGGGTTGCAGGTGAAGGGTATTGTTATGGTATTGTACAATCAGAGTACATATGGATGTGCGTGTGTTCAGAGTTTCAGGTGAAGGGTATTGTTACAGTACTGTACAATCAGAGTACATATGGATATGCATGAGTCCAGGGTTGCAGGTGAAGGGTATTGTTGTGGCACTGTACAACCAGAGTACCTATGGATGTGCATGTGTTCAGGGTTGCAGGTGAAGGTCTTTGTTATGGTACAGTACAATCAGAGTACATATGGATGTGCATGTGTTTAGGGTTGCAGGTGAAGTGTATTCTTACGGTATTGTACAATCAGAGTACATATGGATGTGCATGTGCTCAGGGTTGCAGGTGAAGGGTATTGTTATGGTACTGTACAATAAGAGTACATATGGATGTCCATGTGTTCAAGGTTGCAGGTGAAGGGTATTGTTGCGGTATTGTACAATCAGAGTACCTATGGATGTGCATGTGTTCAGGGTTGCAGGTGAAGGATATTGTTGCGGTACTGTACAATCAGCATACATATGAATGTGCATGTGTTCAGGGTTGCAGGTGAAGGGTATTGTTGAGGTAATGTTCACACAGAGTACATATGGATGTGCATATGTTCAGAGTTGCAGATGAAGGGTATTGTTACGGTACAGTACAGTCAGAGTACATATGGATGTGCATATGTTCAGAGTTGCAGATGAAGGGTATTGTTACGGCACAGTACAGTCAAAGTACATATGGATGTGCATGTGTTCAGTGTTGCAGGTGAAGGGTATTGCGGTACTGTACAATCAGAGTACATATGCATGTGCATGTGTTCAGGGTTGCAGGTGAAGGGTATTGTTATGGTATTGTACAATCAGAGTACATATGGATATGCATGTGTTCAGTGTTGCACATGAAGGGTATTGCGGTACTGGACAATCAGAGTACATATGGATGTGCATGTGTTCAGGGCTGCAGGTGAAGGGTATTGTTATGGCATTGTACAATCAGAGTACATATGGATGTGCGTGTGTTCAGGGTTTCAGGTGAAGGGTATTGTTACAGTACTGTACAATCAGAGTACATATGGATATGCATGTGTTCAGGGTTGCAGGTGTAGGTCTTTGTTATGGTACAGTACAATCAGAGTACATATGGATGTGCATGTGTTTAGGGTTGCAGGTGAAGTGTATTCTTACAGTATTGTACAATCAGAGTACATATGGATGTGCATGTGCTCAGGGTTGCAGGTGAAGGGTATTGTCACAGTACTGTACAATCAGAGTACATATGGATGTGCATGTGTTCAGGTATGCAGGTGAAGGGTATTGTTTCAGTACTGTACAATCAGAGTACATATGGATGTGCATGTGTTCAGGGTTGCAGGTGAAGGGCATTGTTACGGTACTTTACAGCGTACATATGTATGTGCATGCTTTCAGAGTTGCAGGTGAAGGGTATTGTTACAATACTGTACAATCATAGAGTATATGTGGTTGTGCATGTGTTCAGGGTTGCAGGTGAAGGGTATTGTTATGGTACTGTACAATCAGAGTACACATGGATGTGCATGTGTTCAGGGTTGCAGGTGAAGGGTATTGTTGAGGTAATGTTCTCACAGAGTACATATGGATATGCATGTGTTCAGGTGAAGGGTATTGTTATGGCACTGTACAGTCATAGTACACATGGATGTGCATGTGTTCAGTGTTGCAGGTGAAGGGTACTGCGGTACTGGACAATTAGAGTACATATGGATGTGCATGTGTTCAGGGTTGCAGGTGAAGGGTATTGTTATGGTATTGTACAATCAGAGTACATATGGATGTGTGTGTGTTCAGGGTTTCAGGTGAAGGGTTATGTTACAGTACTGTACAATCAGAGTACATATGGATATGCATGAGTCCAGGGTTGCAGGTGAAGGGTATTGTTGTGGTACTGTACAAGCAGAGTACCTATGGATGTGCATGTGTTCAGGGTTGCAGGTGAAGGTCTTTGTTATGGTACAGTACAATCAGAGTACATATGGATGTGCATGTGTTTAGGGTTGCAGGTGAAGTGTATTCTTACGGTATTGTACAATCAGAGGACATATGGATGTGCATGTGCTCAGGGTTGCAGGTGAAGGGTATTGTTATGGTACTGTACAATCAGAGTACATATGGATATGCATGTGTTCAAGGTTGCAGGTGAAGGGTATTGTTGCGGTATTGTACAATCAGAGTACCTATGGATGTGCATGTGTTCAGGGTTGCAGGTGAAGGGTATTGTTGCAGTACTGTACAATCAGCGTACATATGAATGTGCATGTGTTCAGGGTTGCAGGTGAAGGGTATTGTTATGGTATTGTACAATCAGTGTACATATGGATGTGCGTGTGTTCAGGGTTTCAGGTGAAGGGTATTGTTACAGTACTGTACAATCAGAGTACATATGGATATGCATGAGTCCAGGGTTTCAGGTGAAGGGTATTGTTGTGGTACTGTACAAGCAGAGTACCTATGGATGTGCATGTGTTCAGGGTTGCAGGTGAAGGTCTTTGTTATGGTACAGTACAATCAGAGTACATATGGATGTGCATGTGTTTAGGGTTGCAGGTGAAGTGTATTCTTACGGTATTGTACAATCAGAGTACATATGGATGTGCATGTGCTCAGGGTTGCAGGTGAAGGGTATTGTTATGGTATTGTACAATCAGAGTACCTATGGATGTGCATGTGTTCAGGGTTGCAGGTGAAGGGTATTGTTGCAGTACTGTACAATCAGCGTACATATGAATGTGCATGTGTTCAGGGTTGCAGGTGAAGGGTATTGTTGCAGTACTGTACAATCAGCGTACATATGAATGTGCATATGTTCAGAGTTGCAGATGAAGGGTATTGTTACAGTACAATACAGTCAGAGTACATATGGATGTGCATATGTTCAGAGTTGCAGATGAAGGGTATTGTTACGGCACAGTACAGTCAAAGTATATATGGATGTGCATGTGTTCGGGGTTGCAGGTGAAGGGTATTGTTACGGTACTGTACAAGCAGAGTACCTATGGATGTGCATGTGTTCAGGGTTGCAGGTGAAGGTCTTTGTTATGGTACAGTACAATCAGAGTACATATGGATGTGCATGTGTTTAGGGTTGCAGGTGAAGTGTATTCTTACAGTATTGTACAATCAGAGTACATATGGATGTGCATGTGCTGAGGGTTGCAGGTGAAGGGTATTGTTACAGTACTGTACAATCAGAGTACATATGGATGTGCATGTGTTCAGGTATGCAGGTGAAGGGTATTGTTTCAGTACTGTACAATCAGAGTACATATGGATGTGCATGTGTTCAGGGTTGCAGGTGACGGGCATTGTTACGGTACTTTACAGCGTACATATGTATGCGCATGCTTTCAGAGTTGCAGGTGAAGGGTATTGTTACAATACTGTACAATCATAGAGTATATGTGGTTGTGCATGTGTTCAGGGTTGCAGGTGAAGGGTATTGTTACGGTACTGTACAATCAGAGTACATATGGATCTGCATGTGGTCAGAGTTGCAGGTGAAGGGTATTGTTACGGTACTGTACAATAAGAGTACATATGGATATGCATGTGTTCAAGGTTGCAGGTGAAGGGTATTGTTGCGGTATTGTACAATCAGAGTACCTATGGATGTGCATGTGTTCAGGGTTGCAGGTGAAGGGTATTGTTGCAGTACTGTACAATCAGAGTACATATGGATGTGCATGTGTTCAGGGTTGCAGGTGAAGGGTATTGTTGAGGTAATGTTCACACAGAGTACATATGGATATGCATGTGTTCAGGTTCAGGTGAAGGGTATTGTTATGGTACTGTACAATCAGAGTACATACTGATGTGCATGCGTTCAGGATTGCAGGTAGAGGATATTGTTCAGTACTGTGCAATCAGAGTACATATGGATGTGCATGTGTTCAGGGTTGCAGGTGAAGGGTATTGTTATGGTACTGTACAGTCATAGTACATATGGATGTGCATGTGTTCAGTGTTGCAGGTGAAGGGTATTGCGGTACTGGACAATCAGAGTACATATGGATGTGCATGTGTTCAGGGTTGCAGGTGAAGGGTATTGTTATGGTATTGTACAATCAGAGTACATATGGATGTGCGTGTGTTCAGGGTTTCAGGTGAAGGGTATTGTTACAGTACTGTACAATCAGAGTACATATGGATATGCATGAGTCCAGGGTTGCAGGTGAAGGGTATTGTTGTGGTACTGTACAAGCAGAGTACCTATGGATGTGCATGTGTTCAGGGTTGCAGGTGAAGGTCTTTGTTATGGTACAGTACAATCAGATTACATATGGATGTGCATGTGTTTAGGGTTGCAGGTGAAGTGTATTCTTACGGTATTGTACAATCAGAGTACATATAGATGTGCATGTGCTCAGGGTTGCAGGTGAAGGGTATTGTTATGGTACTGTACAATAAGAGTACATATGGATGTCCATGTGTTCAAGGTTGCAGGTGAAGGGTATTGTTGCGGTACTGTACAATCAGAGTACATATGGATGTGCATGTGTTCAGGGTTGCAGGTGAGGGGTATTGTTGCAGTACTGTACAATCAGCGTACATATGAATGTGCATGTGTTCAGGGTTGCAGGTGAAGGGTATTGTTGAGGTAATGTTCACACAGAGTACATATGGATGTGCATATGTTCAGAGTAGCAGATGAAGGGTATTGTTACGGCACAGTACAGTCAAAGTACATATGGATGTGCATGTGTTCGGGGTTGCAGGTGAAGGGTATTGTTACGGTACAGTACAATCAGAGTAGATATTCATGTGCATGTGTTCAGGGTTGCAGGTGAAGGGTATTGTTACGGTATTGTGCAATCAGAGTACATATACATATGCATGTGTTCAGTGTTGCACATGAAGGGTATTGCGGTACTGGACAATCAGAGTACATATGGATGTGCATGTGTTCAGGGCTGCAGGTGAAGGGTATTGTTATGGCATTGTACAATCAGAGTACATATGGATGTGCGTGTGTTCAGGGTTTCAGGTGAAGGGTATTGTTACAGTACTGTACAATCAGAGTACATATGGATATGCATGAGTCCAGGGTTGCAGGTGAAGGGTATTGTTGCGGTACTGTACAAGCAGAGTACATATGGATGTGCATGTGTTCAGGGTTGCAGATGAAGGTCTTTGTTATGGTACAGTACAATCAGAGTACATATGGATGTGCATGTGTTTAGGGTTGCAGGTGAAGTGTATTCTTACAGTATTGCACAATCAGAGTACATATGGATGTGCATGTGCTCAGGGTTGCAGGTGAAGGGTATTGTTACAGTACTGTACAATCAGAGTACATATGGATGTGCATGTTTTCAGGTATGCGGGTGAAGGGTATTGTTTCAGTACTGTACAATCAGAGTACATATGGATGTGCATGTGTTTAGGGTTGCAGGTGAAGTGTATTCTTACAGTATTGTACAATCAGAGTACATATGGATGTGCATGTGTTCAGGGTTGCAGGTGAAGGGCATTGTTACGGTACTTTACAGCGTACATATGTATGCGCATGCTTTCAGAGTTGCAGGTGAAGGGTATTGTTACAATACTGTACAATCATAGAGTATATGTGGTTGTGCATGTGTTCAGGGTTGCAGGTGAAGGGTATTGTTACGGTACTGTACAATCAGAGTACATATGGATCTGCATGTGGTCAGGGTTGCAGGTGAAGGGTATTGTTACGGTACTGTGCAATAAGAGTACATATGGATATGCATTTGTTCAAGGTTGCAGGTGAAGGGTATTGTTGCGGTATTGTACAATCAGAGTACCTATGGATGTGCATGTGTTCAGGGTTGCAGGTGAAGGGTATTGTTGCAGTACTGTACAATCAGCGTACATATGGATGTGAATGTGTTCAGGGTTGCAGGTGAAGGGTATTGTTGAGGTAATGTTCACACAGAGTACATATGGATATGCATGTGTTCAGGTTCAGGTGAAGGGTATTATTATGGGACTGTACAATCAGAGTACATATGGATGTGCATATGTTCAGGGTTGCAGGTGAAGAGTATTGTTGCGATACTGTACAATCAGAGTACATATTGACGTGCATGTGTTCAGGGTTGCAGGTAGAGGATATTGTTCAGTACTGTGCAATCAGAGGACATATGGATGTGCATATGTTCAGGGTTGCAGGTGAAGGGTATTGTTACGTTACTGTAAAATCAGAGTACATATGGATGTGCACATCTTCAGGGTTGCAGGTGAAGGGTTTTGTTATGGTAGTGTACAATCAGAGTAACTATGGATGTGCATGTGTTGAGGGTTGTAGGTGAAGGGTATACTTAAGGTACTGTGCAATCAGAGCACATATGGATGTGCATGTGATCAGGGTTGCAGATGAAAGGTATTGTTACGGTACTATACAATCAGAGTACATATGGATGTACATGTGATCAGGGTTGCAGGTGAAAGGTATTGTTGCGGTATTGTACAATCAGAGTACCTATGGATGTGCATGTGTTCAGGGTTGCAGATGAAAGGTATTGTTACGGTACTATACAATCAGAGTACATATGGATGTACATGTGATCAGGGTTGCAGGTGAAAGGTATTGTTGCGGTATTGTACAATCAGAGTACCTATGGATGTGCATGTGTTCAGGGTTGCAGATGAAAGGTATTGTTACGGTACTATACAATCAGAGTACATATGGATGTACATGTGATCAGGGTTGCAGGTGAAAGGTATTGTTGCGGTATTGTACAATCAGAGTACCTATGGATGTGCATGTGTTCAGGGTTGCAGATGAAAGGTATTGTTACGGTACTGTACAATCAGAGTACATATGGATGTGCATGTTATCAGGGTTGCAGGTGAAGGGTATTGTTATTGTACTGTACATTAAGAGTACATATGGATGTGCATGTGTTCGGGGTTGCAGATGAAAGGTATTGTTACGGTACTTTACAATCAGAGTACATATGGATGTGCATGTGTTTAGGATTGCAGATGAAGGGTATTGTTACGGTACTGTACAAGCAGAGTACATATGGATGTGCACGTCTTCAGGGTTGCAGGTGAAGGGTTTTGTTATGGTACTGTACAAGCATAGTATATATGAATGTGCATGTGTTCAGGGTTGCAGGTGAAGGGTATTGTTGTGGTACTGTACAATCAGCGTAAATATGGATGTGTATGTGTTCAGGGTTGCAGGTAAAGGGTATTCTTACAGTACTGTACATTCAGAGTACATATGGATGTGGTGTGTTGAGGGTTGCAAGTGAAGGTCTTCTTACGGTACTGTACAATCAGAGTACGTTTGGATATGCATGTGTTCAGGGTTGCAGGTGAAGGGTATTGTTACGGTACTGTACAATAAGAGTACATATGGATGTGCATGTGTTCAGGGTTGCAGGTGAAGGGTATTGTTGCGGTACTGTACAATCAGCGTACATATGGATGTGCATGTGTTCAGGGTTGCAGGTGAAGGGTATTGTTGAGGTAATGTTCACAGAGAGTACATATAGATGTGCATGTGTTCAGGCTTGCAGGTTTAGGCTATTGTTAGGGTACTGTAAAATCAGAGTACATATGGATGTGCATGTGTTCAGGGTTGCAAGTGAAGGGTAGTGTTGCGGTACTGTACAATCAGCGTACATATGGATGTGCATGTGTTCAGGGTTGCAGGTGAAGGGTATTGTTGAGGTAATGTTCACACAGAGTACATATGGATGTGCATGTGTTCAGGCTTGCAGGTTTAGGCTATTGTTAGGGTACTGTAAAATCTGAGTACATATGGATGTGCATGTGTTCAGGGTTGCAGGAGAAGGAAATTGTTGCGGTACTGTACAATCAGAGAACATATAGATGTGCATGTGTTCAGGGTTGCAGGTAAAGGGTATTGTTACGTTACTGTAAAATCAGTGTACATATGGATGTGTATGTTTTCAGGATACAGGTGAAGGGTAATGTTATAGTACTGTACAATCAGATAATTTTCACACAGAGTACATATGGATGTGCATGTGTTCAGGCTTGCAGGTTTAGGCTATTGTTAGGGTACTGTAAAATCTGAGTACATATGGATGTGCGTGGGTTCAGGGTTGCAGGTGAAGGGTATTGTTATGGTACTGTACAATCAGAGTACATACGGATATGCATGTGTTCAGGTTTGCAGGTGAAGGGTATTATTGCAGTACTGTACAATCAGAGTACATATGGATGTGCATGTGTTTAGGACTGCAGATGAAGGGTATTCTTGTGATACTGTACAATCAGAGTAAATATGAATCTCGGTATGTTCAGGGTTGCAGGTGAAGGGTATTGTCATTGTACTGTACTATCGGAGTACATATGGATGTGTATGTGTTCAGGCTCGCAGGTGAAGGGTATTGTTGTGGTAGTGTACAATCAGAGTACATATGGATCTGCATGTGTTCAGGGTTACAGGTGAAGGGTATTGTTGCTGTACTGTATAATTAGAGTACATATGGCTGTGCATGTTTTCAGATTTGCAGGTGAAGGGTATTGTTCCAGTATTGTACAATCAGAGTACATATGGATTAGCAGGAATTCAGGGTTGCAGGTGAAAGGTATTGTTACAGTACTGTACAATTAGAGTACATATGGATCTGCATGTGTTCAGGGTTGCAGGTGAAGGGTATTGTTGAGGAACTGTACAATCAGAGTAGATATGGATGTGCATGTGTTTAGGACTGCAGATGAAGGGTATTCTTGTGGTACTGCACAATCAGAGTACATATAGATGTTCCTGTGTTCAGGGATACATGTGAAGTGTATTGTTACGGTACTGTACAATCAGAGTACATATGGTTGTGCATGTGTTCAGGGTTGCAGGTGAAGGATATTGTTACGGTACTGTACGAGTACATATGAATGTGCATGTGTTTAGGGTTGCAGGTGAAGGGTATTGATGCAGTACTGTACAATCAGAGTACATATGGATGTGCATGTGTTGAGGGTTGCAGGCGAAGGGTATTGGGCCTGTACAACCAGAGTAAATATAGATGTGAGTGTGTTCAGTGTTTCAGGTGAAGGGTATTGTCACAGTACTGCACAGTCAGAGTACATATGGATGTACATGTGTTCAGGGTTTTATGTGAAGGGTATAGTTGCAGTACTGTACAATCAGAGTACATATGGAGGTACATGAGCTCAGGGTTGCAGGTGAAAAGCATTGTTATGGTACTGTACAATCAGAGTACATATGGATGTGCAAGTGTTCAGGGTTGCAGGTGAAAGGCATTGTTATGGTGCTGTACAAACAGAGTACATATGGATATGCATGTGTTCAGGGTTGCATGTAAAGGGTACTGTTGCTGTACTGTACAATCAAAGTAGATATGGATGTGCATGTGTTCAGAGTTGCAGGTGAAGGGTATTATTATGGTACTATACAATCAGAGTACATATGGATGTGTATGTGTTCAGATTTGCAGGTGAAAGGTATTGTTGCAGTAATGTACAATCAGAGTAAATATGGATTAGCATGTGTTCAGGGTTGCAGGTGAAGGGTATTGTTACGGTACTGTACTATCAGAGTGCATATGGATGTGCATGTGTTCAGGGTTGCAGGTGAAGGGTATTGTTGCGGTACTGTACAGTCAGAGTACATATGGATGTGCTTGTGTTCAGAGTTGCAGGTGATGGGTATTGTTGCAGTACTGTACAGTCAGAGAACATATGGATGTGCATGTGTTCAGGGTTGCAGGTGAAGGGTATTGTTACGGTACTGTACAATTAGAGTACATATGGATATGCATGTGTTCAGGGTTGCAGGTGAAGGTTATTGTTACGGTACTGTACAATCAGAGTACATATGGATGTGCATATTTTCAGGGTTGCAGGTAAAGGGTATTGTTGCAGTACTGTACAATCAGAGTACATATGGATGTGCATATGTTCAGGGTTGCAGGTGAAGGGTATTTTTCCTGTACTGTTCAGTCAGAGTACATATGGTTGTGCATATGTTCAGGGTTGCAGGTGAAGGGTATTGTTACTGTACTGTACAATCAGAGTACATATGGATGTGCATGTGTTCAGGGTTGCAGGTGCAGGGTATTGTTACGGTACTGTACAATCAGAGTACATATGGATGTGCATGTGTTTAGGGTTACAGGTGAAGGGTATTGTTAAGGTACTGTACAATAAAAGTACATATGGATGTGCATGTGTTTAGGGTTGCAGGTGAATGGTATTCTTGTGGTACAGTACATTCAGAGTACATATGGATTTTCCTGTGTTCAGAGTTGCAGGTGAATAGTATTGTTGTGGTACTGTACAATCAGAGTACATATGGATGCGCATGTGTTCAGGACTGCAGGTGAAGGGTATTGTTACTGTACTATAAAATCATTGTACATATGGATGTGTATGTTTTCAGGATGCAGCTGAGGGGTATTGTTGCGGTACTGTATAAGCAGAGTACATATGAATGTGCATGTGTTAAGGGTTGCATGTGAAGGGTGGTGCGATGGTACGGTACAATCAGAGTAGATATGGATGTGCATGTGTCCAGGGTTGCAGGTGAAGGGTATTGTTATAATACTGTACAATTAGAGTACATATGGATGTGCATGTGTTCAGGGTTGCAGGTGAGGGGTATTGTTGCGGTACTGTACAATCAGAGAACATATGGATGTGCATGTATTCAGCATTGTAGGTGAAGGGCATTGTTACAGAACTGTACATTCAGAATAAATATGGATGTGCATGTGTTCAGGGTTGCAGGTGATGGGTATTGTGACTGTACAGTACAATCAGAGTATATATAGATGCGCATGTGTTCAGGGTTGCAGGTGAAGGGTATTGTTTCAGTACTGTACAATAAGAGTATATATGGATGTGCATGCATTCAGGGTTGCAGGTGCAGGGTATTGTTACGGTACTGTACAATTAGAGTACATATGGATGTGCATGTGTTCAGGGTTGCAGGTAAAGGGTATTGTTGAGGAAATGTACAATCAGAGTACATATGGATGTGTATGGTTCAGATTTGCAGGTGAAAGGTATTGTTGCAGTAATGTACAATCATAGTACATATGGATGTGCATGTATTCAGCATTGCAGGTGAAGGGAATTGTTACGGAACTGTACATTCAGAATAAATATGGATGTGCATGTGTTCAGGGTTGCAGGTGATGGGTATTGTTACTGTACAGTACAATCAGAGTACTTATGGATGTGCATATGTTCAGGGTTGCAGGTGAAGGGAATTTTTCCTGTACTGTTCAGTCAGAGTACATATGGTTGCGCATATGTTCAGGGTTGCAGGTGAAGGGTATTGTTACGGTACTGTACAATCAGAGTCTGTATGGATGTGCATGTGTTCAGGGTTGCAGGTGAAGGGTATTCTTAAGGTACTGTACAATAAAAGTACATATGGATGTGCATGTATTTAGGGTTGCAGGTGAACGGTATTCTTGTGGTACAGTACATTCAGAGTACATATGGATTTTCATGTGTTCAGGGTTGCAGGTGAATAGTATTGTTGTGGTACTGTACAATCAGAGTACATATGGATGCGCATGTGTTCAGGACTGCAGGTGAAGGGTATTGTTACTGTACTGTAAAATCATTGTACATATGGATGTGTATGTTTTCAGGATGCAGGTGAGGGGTATTGTTGCGGTACTGTACAAGCAGAGTACATATGGATGTGCATGTGTTCAGGGTTGCAGGTGATGGGTATTCTTGCAGTACTGTACAATCAGAGTAGATATGGATGTGCATGTGTTCAGGGTTGCAGGTGAAGGGTATTGTTATAATACTGTACAATTAGAGCACATATGGATGTGCATGTGTTCAGGGTTGCAGGTGAAGGGCATTGTTACGGAACTGTGCATTCAGAATAAATATGGATGTGCATGTGTTCAGGGTTGCAGGTGAAGGGTTTTGTTGCTGTACTGTACAATCAGTGTACATATGGATGTGCATGCGTTCAGGGCTGCAGGTGCAGGGTATTGTTACGGTACTGTACAGTCAGAGTACATATGGATGTGCATGTGTTCAGGGTTGCAGGTGAAGGATATTGTTACGGTACTGAAAAATCAGAGTACATATGGTTGTGCATGTTTTCAGGGTTGCAGGTGAAGGGTATTGTTGTGGTACTGTACAGTCAGAGTACATATGGATGTGCATGGGTTCAGGGTTGCAGGTGATGGGTATTGTTACTGTACAGCACAATCAGAGTACATATAGATGCGCATGTGTTCAGGGTTGCAGGTGAAGGGTTTTGTTGCTGTACTGTACAATCAGAGTACATATGGATGTGCATGCGTTCAGGGTTGCAGGTGCAGGGTATTGTTACGGTACTGTACAATCAGAGTACATATGGATGTGCATGTTTTCAGGGTTGCCGGTAAAGGGTATTGTTGCAGTACTGTACAATCAGAGTACATATGGATGTGCATGTGTTCAGGTATGCAGGTGAAGGGTATTGTTTCAGTACTGTACAATCAGAGTACATATGGATGTGCATGTGTTCAGGGTTGCAGGTGAAGGGCATTGTTATGGTACTGTACAGCGTACATATGTATGCGCATGCTTTCAGAGTTGCAGGTGAAGGGTATTGTTACGATACTGTACAATCATAGAGTATATGTGGTTGTGCATGTGTTCAGGGTTGCAGGTGAAGGGTATTGTTATGGTACTGTACAATCAGAGTACATATGGATCTGCATATGTTCAGGGTTGCAGGTGAAGAGTATTGTTGTGGTACTGTACAATCAGAGTACATATTGACGTGCATGTGTTCAGGGTTGCAGGTGAAGTGCATTGTTTCAGTACTGTATAATCAGAGTACATATGGATGTGCGAGTGTTCAGGGTTGCAGGTGAAGGGTATTGTTACGGTACTGTACAGAGTACATATGGATGTGCACAACTTCAGGGTTGCAGGTGAAGGGTTTTGTTATGGTACTGTACAATCAGAGTAACTATGGATGTGCATGTGTTGAGGGTTGTAGGTGAAGGGTATACTTAAGGTACTGTGCAATCAGAGTACATATGGATGTGCATGTGATCAGGGTTGCAGATGAAAGGTATTGTTACGGTACTGTACAATCAGAGTACATATGGATGTGCGAGTGTTCAGGGTTGCAGGTGAAGTGCATTGTTTCAGTACTGTATAATCAGAGTACATATGGATGTGCGAGTGTTCAGGGTTGCAGGTGAAGGGTATTGTTACGGTACTGTACAATCAGAGTACATATGGATGTGCACAACTTCAGGGTTGCAGGTGAAGGGTATTGTTATGGTACTGTACAATCAGGGTACCTATGGATGTGCATTTGTTTAGGATTGCAGGTGAAGGGTATTGTTACGGTATTGTACAAGCAGAGTACATATGGATGTGCATGTGATCAGGGTTGCAGGTGAAGGGTATTGTTACGGTACTGTACAATCAGAGTACATATGGATGTGCATGTGTTTGGGATTGCAGGTGAAGGGTATTGTTACTGTACTGTACAAGCAGAGTACATATGGATGTGCACATCTTCAGGGTTGCAGGTGAAGGGTTTTGTTACGGTACTGTACAAGCATAGTACATATGAATGTGCATGTGTTCAGGGTTGCAGGTGAAGGGTATTGTTGCTGTACTGTACAATCAGAGTAAATATGGATGTACATGCATTCAGGGTTGCAGGTAAAGGGTATTGTTACAGTACTGTACATTCAGAGTACATATGGATGTGATATGTTCAGGGTTGCAGATAAAGGGTATTGTTATGGTACTGTAGATTAAGAGTACATATGGATGTGCATGTGTTCAGGGTTGCAGGTGAAAGGTATTGTTGTGGTATTGTACAATCAGAGTACCTATGGATGTGCATATGTTCAGGGTTGCAGATGAAAGGTATTGTTACGGTACTGTACAATCAGAGTACATATGGATGTGCATGTGATCAGGGTTGCAGGTGAAGGGTATTGTTACGGTACTGTACAATCAGAGTACATATGGATGTGCATGTGTTTAGGATTGCAGATGAAGGGTATTGTTACGGTACTGTACAAGCAGAGTACATATGGATGTGCACGTCTTCAGGGTTGCAGGTGAAGGGTTTTGTTATGGTACTGTACAAGCATAGTATATATGAATGTGCATGTGTTCAGGGTTGCAGGTGAAGGGTATTGTTGTGGTACTGTACAATCAGAGTAAATATGGATGTGTATGTGTTCAGGGTTTCAGGTAAAGGGTATTGTTACAGTACTGTACATTCAGAGTACATATGGATGTGGTGCGTTGAGATTTGCAGGTGAAGGTCTTCTTACGGTACTGTACAATCAGAGTACGTTTGGATGTGCATGTGTTCAGGGTTGCAGGTGAAGGGTATTGCTATGGTACTGTACAATAAGAGTACATATGGATGTGCATGTGTTCAGGGTTGCAGGTGAAGGGTATAAATGTGGCATTATACAATCAGACTACCTATGGATGTGCATGTGGTCAGGGTTGCAGGTGAAGGGTATTGTTGCGGTACTGTACAATCAGCGTACATATGGATGCGCATGTGTTCAGGGTTGCAGGTGAAGGGTATTGTTGAGGTAAAGTTCACACAGAGTACATATAGATGTGCATGTGTTCAGGCTTGCAGGTTTAGGCTATTGTTAGGGTACTGTAAATTCAGAGTACATATGGATGTGCATGTGTTCAGGGTTGCAAGTGAAGGGTAGTGTTGCGGTACTGTACAATCAGCGTACATATGGATGTGCATGTGTTCAGGGTTGCAGGTGAAGGGTATTGTTGAGGTAATGTTTACACAGAGTACATATGGATGTGCATGTGTTCAGGGTTGCAGGTGAAGGGTATTGTTGCGGTACTGTACAATCAGAGAACATATGGATGTGCATGTGTTCAGGGTTGCAGGTAAACGGTATTGTTGCCGTACTGTGCAATCAAAGGACATATGGAGGTGCGTGTGTTCAGGGTTGCAGGTGAAGTGCATTGTTTCAGTACTGTATAATCAGAGTATATATGGATGTGCGAGTGTTCAGGGTTTCAGGTGAAGGGTATTGTTATGTTACTGTAAAATCAGTGTACATATGGATGTGTATATTTTCAGGATACAGGTGAAGGGTAATGTTATGGTACTGTACAATCAGAGTACAAATGGCTGTGCGTGGGTTCAGGGTTGCAGGTGAAGGGTATTGTTGTGGTACTGTGCAAGCATAGTACATATGGCTATGCATGTGTTCAGGGTTGCAGGTGAAGGGTATTGTTATGGTACTGTACAATCAGAGTACATATGGACATGCACGTGTTCAGGTTTGCAGGTGAAGGGTATTGTTGCGGTACTGTATAATCAGAGTACATATGGATGTGCATGTGTTTAGGACTGCAGATGAAGGGTATTCTTGTGATACTGTACAATCAGAGTAAATATGAATCTGGGTGTGTTCAGGGTTGCAGGTGAAGGGTATTGTTATGGTACTGTACTATCGGAGTACATATGGATGTGTATGTGTTCAGCCTCGCAGGTGAAGGGTATTGTTGCAGTAGTGTACAATCAGAGTACATATGGATCTGCATGCAGATCCTGCCTTTTAAATCTGGTTGACTTTTTCAAAACAGTCACTAGAGCCATTGATGAGGGCAAAGCAGTCCATACAGCATACCTGGACTTGGCTAAGGCCTTCAACACAATACCCCACTCAGGCATCATAGATAAGCTAAACAGCATAAAAGTAAACCCTTATGTCACTAGATGGGTTGCAAACTGGCTAAAGGACAGAACCCATAAAGTTAAAATCGCTGGAGCAATGTCAGACTCACAGCCAGTCACAAGTGGTGTCCCACAGGGATCTGTCCTGGGACCCCTCTTGTTCGGCATTTATTTCTCAGATGTTAATGCAAACATGGGAGGGCTGTGGCTGACAAAGTTTGCAGATGACTGCAAACTAGGCGCCATAGTCGATACACCAGCAGACACACACATCCTACAAAAAGGCCTCACTGAAACGGACAACTGGTGCCGTAGTCACAGCCTTAAACTAAATGCCAAAAAATGTATAGTCATCCCTTTTGGAAAAAACAAAGTACCCACAAATTATCACATAGACAGCAACCCACTGAGTACGGAAAAAGTAATCAGAGACCTAGGGACCCAAGTAGACAGCGACCTCTCATTTGACACCCACGTTGCCATAGTGGTTAGAAAAACATTCTACCTTGCACACCTCATCATGAAGGGATTCACATCCAGATCCAAGGATGTCATTGTACCCCTATATTCCTCCCTCATCAGACCCATGATTGAGTACAATGCCCCATTTGGTATGTACCTCACCCGGCATTTGCAACAGCTGGAGAGACCACAAAAGTACCTCACCAAAAGGTTCAAGGGTCTCCAACATATGTCTTATTCTGCCAGACTAAAGAAACTTCAGCTCTATTCAGTAGCATACCGCCTGCTCAGAGGTGATCTCTGCCTGACGTACAAGGCCATGTCCAATCAGGATCTGATGGACATGCTCCACCTCAAAAAATCCAAATCCATCAGGACCACGAGAGCTAAAGACTTAAACCTCGGCACAAGTATGACTAGGACATGCTGGAGGGATATATTCATAACCCAGAGGCTTTCCATGCTTTGGAACAGGATCCCAGTTCGTATTAGGCAGAGCCCCTCACTGACTCTCTTCAAGAGAAATCTTGATGAGTGGATGGGAGATCATAAGTTTACCCCAGGGGTCACATCTGTGTCACTGCTAGACAGGGGCATAGTAAACTAATTCTATTATATAAGGGGACCTTCATTGTGTCACTACTAGACAGAGGCACAGTATTCTAGATTTATTCTGTACATTTTTGTACCATTTCATGGGGTGGCAAAAGCCACATCACTATGGCTAGGCTTACAAATGCCCCAGGGCAGATAGCCTAGTACTATACTATGAAACTATGAAACTATGTGTTCAGGGTTACAGGTGAAGGGTATTGTTGCGGTACTGTACAATTAGAGTACATATGGATGTGCATGTTTTCAGATTTGCAGGTGAAGGGTATTGTTGCAGTATTGTACAATCAGAGTACATATGGATTAGCATGAATTCAGGGTTGCAGGTGAAAGGTATTGTTACAGTACTGTACAATTAAAGTACATATGGATGTGCATGTGTTCAGGGTTGCAGGTGAAGGGTATTGTTGAGGAACTGTACAATCAGAGTAGATATGGATGTGCATGTGTTTAGGACTGCAGATGAAGGGTATTCTTGTGGTACTGCACAATCAGAGTACATATGGATGTGCCTGTGTTCAGGGATACATGTGAAGTGTATTGTTACGGTACTGTACAATCAGAGTACATATGGTTGTGCATGTGTTCAGGGTTGCTGGTGAAGGATATTGTTACGGTACTGTATGAGTACATATGGATGTGCATGTGTTGAGGGTTGCAGGCGAAGGGTATTGGTGCAGAACTGTACAATCAGAGTAAATATAGATGTGAGTGTGTTCAGTGTTTCAGGTGAAGGGAATTGTCACGGTACTGCACAGTCAGAGTACATATGGATGTACATGTGTTCAGGGTTTTATGTGAAGGGTATAGTTGCAGTACTGTACAATCAGAGTACATATGGAGGTACATGAGCTCAGGGTTGCAGGTGAAAGGCATTGTTATGGTACTGTACAATCAGAGTACATATGAATGTGCATGTGTTCAGGGTTGCAGGTGAAAGGCATTGTTATGGTGATGTATAAACAGAGTACATATGGATATGCATGTGTTCAGGGTTGCATGTAAAGGGTATTGTTGCTGTACTGTACAATCAAAGTAGATATGGATGTGCATGTGTTCAGAGTTGCAGGTGAAGTGTATTATTACGGTACTGTACAATCAGAGTACATATGGATGTGTATGTGTTCAGATTTGCAGGTGAAAGGTATTGTTGCAGTAATGTACAATCAGAGTAAATATGGATTAGCATGTGTTCAGGGTTGCAGGTGAAGGGTATTGTTATGGTACTGTACTATCAGAGTGCATATGGATGTGCATGTGTTCAGGGTTGTAGGTGAAGGGTATTGTTACGGTACTGTACTATCAGAGTGCATGTGGATGTGCATGTGTTCAGGGTTGCAGGTGAAGGGTATTGTTACGGTACTGTACTATCAGAGTACATATGGATGTGCATGTGATCAGAGTTGCAGGTGAAGGGTATTGTTACGGTACTGTACTATCAGAGTGCATATGGATGTGCATGTGTTCAGGGTTGCAGGTGAAGGGTATTGTTGCGGTACTGTACAATCAGAGTACATATGGGTGTGCTTGTGTTCAGAGTTGCAGGTGATGGGTATTGTTGCAGCACTGTACAATCAGAAAACATATGGATGTGCATGTGTTCAGGGTTGCAGTTGAAGGGTATTGTTACAGTACTGTACAATCAGAGTACATATAGATATGCATGTGTTCAGGGTTGCAGGTGAAGGTTATTGTTACAGTACTGTACAATCAGAGTATATATTCATGTCTGTGTGTTCAGGGTTGCAGGTGAAGGTTATTGTTACGGTACTGTACAATCAGAGTACATATGGATGTGCATGTTTTCAGGGTTGCAGGTAAAGGGTATTGTTGCAGTACTGTACAATCAGAGTACATATGGATGTGCATATGTTCAGGGTTGCAGGTGAAGGGTATTTTTCCTGTACTGTTCAGTCAGAGTACATATGGTTGTGCATATGTTCAGGGTTGCAGGTGAAGGGTATTGTTAAGGTACTGTACAATAAAAGTATATATGGATGTGCATGTGTTTAGGGTTGCAGGTGAACTGTATTCTTGTGGTACAGTAGATTCAGAGTACATATGGATTTTCTTGTGTTCAGGGTTGCAGGTAAATAGTATTGTTGTGGTACTGTACAATCAGAGTACATATGGATGCACATGTGTTCAGGACTGCAGGTGAAGGGTATGGTTACTGTACTGTAAAATCATTGTACATATGGATGTGTATGTTTTCAGGATGCAGGTCAGGGGTATTGTTGCGGTACTGTACAAGCAGAGTACATATGGATGTGCATGTGTTAAGGGTTGCATGTGAAGGGTGGTGCGACAGTACTGTACAATCAGAGTAGATATGGATGTGCATGTGTTCAGGGTTGCAGGTGAAGGGTATTGTTATAATACTGTACAATTAGAGTACATATGGATGTGCATGTGTTCAGGGTTGCAGGTGAGGGATATTGTTGCGGTACTGTACAATCAGAGTACATATGGATGTGCATGTATTCAGCATTGCAGGTGAAGGGTTTTGTTGCTGTACTGTTCAATCAGTGTACATATGGATGTGCATGCGTTCAGGGTTGCAGGTGCAGGGTATTGCTACGGTACTGTACAATTAGAGTACATATGGATGTGCATGTGTTCAGGGTTGCAGGTGAAGGGTATTTTTCCTGTACTGTTCAGTCAGAGTACATATGGTTGTGCATATGTTCAGGGTTGCAGGTGATGGGTATTGTTACGGTACTGTACAATCAGAGTCTGTATGGATGTGCATGTGTTCAATGTTGCAGGTGAGGGGTATTGTTAAGGTACTGTACAATAAAAGTATATATGGATGTGCATGTGTTTAGGGTTGCAGGTGAAGGGTATTCTTGTGGTACAGTACATTCAGAGTACATATGGATATTCGTGTGTTCAGGGTTGCAGGTGAATAGTATTGTTGTGGTAATGTACAATCAGAGTACATATGGATGTGCATGTGTTAAGGGTTGCAGGTGAAGAGTGTTGCTACAGTACTGTACAAACAGAGTAGATATGGATGTGCATGTGTTAAGGGTTGCAGGTGAAGGGTGTTGCTACAGTACTGTACAATCAGTGTAGATGTGGATGTGCATGTCTTCAGGGCTGTAGGTGAAGGGTATTATTATGGTACTGTACAATCAGTGTACATATGGATGTGCATGTGTTCAGCATGGCAGGTGAAGGGCATTGTTGTGGTACTGTACAATCAGAGTAAATATGGATGTGCATATGTTCAGGGTTGCAGGTGACGGGTATTGTTACTGTACTGTACAATCAGAGTACATATGGATGTGCATGCGTTCAGGGTTGCAGGTGAAGGGTATTGTTACGGTTCTGTACAGTCAGAGTACATTTGGATGTGCATGTGTTCACGGTTGCAGTTGAAGGATGTTGTTGCGGTACTGTACAATCAGAGTACATGTGGATGTGCATGTGTTCAGGGTTGCAGGTGAAAAGTATTGTTACGGTACTGTACAATCAAAGTACATATAGATGTGCATGTGTTCAGGATTGCAGGTGAAGGGTATTGTTATGGTACTGTACAATCAGAGTACATATGGATGTGCATGTGTTAAGGGTTGCAGGTGAAGGGTATTGTTACAATATTGTACAATCAGAGTACATATGGATGTGCATGTTTTCAGGGTTGCAGGTGAAGGGTATTGTTACAATACTGTACAATCAGAGTACATATGGATGTGCATGCGTTCAGGCTAGCAGGTGAAGGGTATTGTTATGGTACTGTACAATCAGAGTACATATGGATGTGCATGTGTTCAGGGTTGCAGGTGAAGGGTATTGTTACAATATTGTACAATCAGAGTACATATGGATGTGCATGTGTTCAGGCTAGCAGGTGAAGGGTATTGTTATGGTACTGTACAATCAGAGTACATATGGATGTGCATGTGTTCAGGGTTGCAGGTGAAGGGAATTGTTGCAGTACTGTACAATCAGAGTACATATGGATGTGCATGTGCCCAGGGTTGCAGGTGATGGGTATTGTTTCACTACTGTACAATCAGAGTACTTATGGATGTGAATGTGTTTAGGGTTGCAGGTAAAATGTATTGTTGCACTGATGTACAATCAGAGTCCATATGGATGTGCATGTGTTCAGTGTTGCAGGTGAAGGGTATTGTTATGGCACTGTACAATCAGAGTACATATGGATGTGCATGTGTTCAGGGTTGCAGGTGAAGGGTATTGTTGTGGTACTGTACAATCAGAGAACATATGGATGTGCATGTGTTCAGGCTTGCAGGTGAAGGGTATTGTTATGGTACTGTACAATCAGAGTGCATATGGATGTGCATGTGTTCAGGGTTGCAGGTGAAGGGTATTGTTGTGGTATTGTACATTCAGAATAAATATGGATGTGCATGTGTTCAGGGTTGCAGGTGATGGCTATTGCTGCGGTACTGTACAATCAGAGTACATATGGATTTGCATGTGTGCAGGGTTGCAGGTGAAGGGTATTGTTTCAGTAGTGTACAATAATAGGACATATGGATGTGTGTGTGTTCAGGGTTGCAGGTGAAGTGTATTGTTACTGTACTGTACAATCAGAGTACCTATGGAGGTGCATGTGTTCAGGGTTGTAGGTGAAGGGTATTGGTGCTGTTCTGTACAATAAGAGTACATATGGATGTGCATGTCTTCAGGGTTCCAGGTGAAGGGAATTGTTACAGTACTGTACAATCAGAGTACATATGGATGTGCATGTGTTCAGGGTTGCAGGTGAAGGGTATTCTTACATTACTGTACAATCAGAGTACATATGGATGTGTGTGTGTTCAAGGTTGCAGGTGAAGGGTATTGTTGCGGTACTGTACAATCAGAGTACATATGGATGTGCGTGTGTTCAGGGTTGCAGGTGAAGGGTATTGTGGTACTGTACAATCAGAGTACATATGGATATGCATGTGTTCAGGGTTGCAGGTGAAGGGTATTGTTATGGTACTGTACAATCAGAGTACATATGGATGTGCATGTGTTCAGAGTTGCAGGTGAAGGGAATTGTTGCAGTACTGTACAATCAGAGTACATATAGATGTGCATGTGCTCAGGGTTGCAGATGAAGGGTATTGTTTTGGTACTGTACAATCAGAGTACTTATGGATGTGAATGTGTTCAGGGTTGCAGATGAAGGGTATTGTTATGGTACTGTTCAATCAGAGTACATATGCATGTGCATGTGTTAAGGGTTGCAGGTGAAGGTTATTGTTGCGGTCCTGTACAATCAGAGTTCATATGGATGTGCATGTGTTCAGGTTCAGGTGAAGGGTATTGTTACGGTACTGTACAGTCAGAGTACATAATGGATGTGCATCTGTTCAGGCTTGCAGGTGAAGGGTAATGTTGCGGTAATGTACAGAGTACGTATGGATGTGCATGTGTTCAGGGTTGCAGGTGAAGGCTTTTGTTACGGTACTGTACAATCAGAGTACATATGGATGTGCATGTGTTCAGGGTTGCAGGTGCAGGGTATTGTTACGGTACTGTACAATCAGAGTAGATATGGATGTGCATGGGTTCAGGGTTGCTGGTGGTGGGTATTGTTATGGTACTGTACAATCAGAGCACATGTGGATGTGCATGTGGTCCGGGTTGCAGGTGAAGGGTATTATTGTGCTACTGTACAATCAGAGAACATATGGATGTACATGTGTTCAGGGTTGTAGGTGAAGGGTATTGTTATGGTACTGTACAATCAGAGTACATATTGATGTGCGTGTTTTCAGGGTTTCAGGTGAAGGGAATTGTTGCAGTACTGTCAATCAGAGTACATATGGATGCGCATGTGTTCAGGGTTGCAAGTGAAGGATATTGTTGTGGTACTGTACAATCAGAGTACATATGGATGTACATGTGTTTAGGGTTGCAGGTGAAGGGTATTTGTTGCGGTACTGTACAATCAGAGTACATAAGGATCTGCATGTGTTCAATGTTGCAGAACCCAATGGTGGACGGCATTTGTTCCTGGACCTATGTGTGAGTCTCTGTATCTTTTGAAACATGTGGCATTTTTTCTATCTATTTGTCTTTCTGTCACTTGTCTGTCTGTCTCAGAGTATTACTTTGATTTTTGCTTAACCCAGGACTACTTGTTCAGACAATGAGGCCCAAAACAGACTGATCACAAAGGTGGCCTGCAAAATATGGCTGTCTGTGACAATATGTTTATGTAGGACAATAGCTCTTTTAATAAAGTTTATAAAAAGATGCCATTCCAGATGCATTATGTGTCATGTGGTATTAAGTATAATAAATACATAAATGTGTGAGACCCTCAAACTGATACATCTGATGTGGCACTGTAGATTACTAAAACTAATTTAGAATTTAACTGGTTTACCTATAATAAAAAAATACATGTTGTATTTAATATATATTTGTACACTAATGTTAATAAATGTTTATCCAGCAAAAAATTCTGATTTAGTTCCCAAATCATCAAATTTCTCACCCACATAAAATCAACTTGGGTGGAAATTGGACAGCACCAGTAAGATGCAGAGTACGGCTAAAACTTACACTTTCAAAAATTATCAATGTCACCAAGAAGTAAAAAAGGAAGGGCTGTGGACAAAATCCAACTCTACATCTAATTCATCCTTTCTTATCGATGAGTTTACCTAGACAGGAGCCAATGCATATTTGGACTATATCATCCAAGATAGTGTGTCAAAAGGAATACTGTCTATATACTATTACCCAAGGCAATAATAAAACCCTATACTATTACCCAGGGCAATAATAAAACATGCTATTACCCAGGGCAATAACAAAACATACTATTACCAGAACAATAATAAAACAACATGGATGTTGTGAGAGGGCACAGAACATCAGTAGTTACTTTCCCATTTTTCACTGGACAGTAAAAATACCTAATCGACTAAAAGTAATTATCGAATAGTTTAAATTTATTGCTATTGCATAATACATGTTTCACTCAACTAAACAGTTAACTACTATATTACATTTTGCCAAGTTTGCTTTTAGCTTAAGGTGCAATTCAACCAGCTTTTGATTCATGTAATATTCAATTTTCATTTTAGTTTGTATTGGTACCTAAAATTATGCCGTCATATTGTCTTTTGGTTCACTAATAACTGATCTGTTACTAAAAGTCAGTTATTAAATGTGTCATTAAGTAATGAAAATTGTTTATTGCTCATCTAAAATGACTTATTATTTCTTCTTGACTCATTTAATAAGTACTTATTGTTAAAATAGCAAACAACAGACCAAGACACTCTACAACTGTATTCATACTTAATATATTTATTAATACGACCAACCAAACATACTGTTGAGATATTAACATTTTCTTTATAACATGGATTACTGACAGATACACAGACTTGCTCAAATGACTCATGATCAAAATATCCTCCCAACCAGTTGTTTTAGTCACTTTTATACAGTCTAAGTTTAAATTTTCTTGAAACATTCTTGGCATATCTGTGGCTTTACTGTGGACCATGCCAGTTTCTGTCCCTTAATCAGTTTCTGAGAATACTGTGGGCCTCACCAGTTTTCTGTTTCTTTATCTGTAGTCTTTCGACAAGACAGCCATTTTTTTGCACTGTTAGCCACCCCCCCCTGTTGGGTGGCCACAGTGGTGCAGCGGTTAGCATTGTTAACTCACAGCAAGAGGTTCTCCGGTTTGATCCTTGGCTGGGGTGCCTTCTGTGCGGAGTCTGCATGTCCTCCCTGTGGTTGCGTGGGTTTCCTCCGGGTGCTCTGGTTTCTTCCCACATCCTAAAGACATGCTGTAGGTGGATTTGACACTCTAAATTGGCCCTAGGTGTGAGTGTGTGCATGTGTGTACCTTCTGTGGAAGGTTGAGCGTCAGGCTGGCAACTCAACACTGCAAAACTCCACTGCCAATCATGAGCAGACAGGTGATCTGCTGTGGTGACCCCTAAATGGGAAAAGCCAAAAGAAGAAGAAGAAGCCATTCCCCCTTGTTAAATCCATTCTGTCAGTTATGTCTTTGTATGTGTTTAGTTTATCATGCTGCTTCAGCAAGCCCCTGTTATCATTCATAGCCATCTGTTACTAATGTTTAAAGCTCACAGCATATCTTGTTGTCATGCAAACACCTTTTCTTGCTAAGCTAATCACACTTGTTTGTTGCATATTTCTTTCTGCATACTTTGCAGGCTTTGTATCACATACTGTTTCTAAAATATCATTCTATTAATATGAAAAAAAGACAACTTTACTTTTATACTGTATCCCAGGATGGCACGTGCTATTGGACTGCAGGACTGTAGCCCCCCCCCATTTGTACAGCTGTAAAAAGAAAAGAAAAAGCGAGTACCATAATTCCACATGTGTGTGCTCTACGCATGTGTGCAGGAATCCGGACTGCTTTTTAACCAGTCTGGATTAGGAAGAAGGCATCAACATACAGAGATGCCCCGAAGTCTATGCCTTCCTACCACCACTTGTGAAAACTATTCAGATTTTTGTCTCGTATTTTTGTTCTGTTCTGTTCCTCATAAAATCTGTGGTTTTCTGGATTTTTAATTCACTAAATAATGACAGTCACTTGATTTTAGACTTCATATTGTACAGAAAGTACATGGTAACACAAAACCTTTTATTCTAGCAATTTTCTGTTTATAAGATCAATATTTGAAAATTGTCCCTATTTTTGGGGCTGTATTCTCCCATTATTGGCTTTGTCCAGGTTTTTCTGTGCTAAGAGGTTAAGAGCTATGGTGAGAACTGAATTCATTAAATAATAGCCATTTAAGTTTCAGTCTTCCTGTGATTCAAGAAACAGCTGATTTGGCATAATGGTATGTTGCTCTGACTGTAGTGCACAGGGTCCTGGGGCCAAGAGTTGCACCAGAGAAATGCATGGTGGTAACACAGCATTTTATTCTACCAACTTTCCAAGATTATATAAGCAGTTTTTAAAATGTGCCCCTGGTTTTGGGGCTTTTGTCCCCACCAATAAATTTTGACTTTTTCCAGATTTCTTGTGCTGCAAAGTTGAGAGATACAGTTGAGTGTCGAGTGGATTTTACAAAGAGCTGATAGCGTCAGGGGAAGAGAAGATGAGTGCTGCTTATGGTGCGTCTGCTTTCATTGTTAATAGCACAACAGTGAGTGCACTTGCCTTTGATGCAGAAGGCTGTGGGTTTTACTCCCACAGTATATAGATGCATTTCTGATACTGTACTGTGTTGTACTTTTAAAGGGGGGTGGATGCTGCAGTCCTGAGAATGTCCTCTTTGGCAGAGATACCTATTAACTATAAACTTGTTATCAGTTTGCCATCTATTCCCTATTGCAATATTACTAGCGTATCATTTTTTTAATGTAACATAGGTTCATAGGTTCATATTAGGCTATCTGCCCTAGGGCATTTATAAGCCTAGCCAGAGTGTGTTTGGCTTTCGCCACCCATTTTAAATTAATTTTGCTATGCCCTTTTTCGAGGTTAGTATACTGTGCCTCTGTCTAACAGTGACACAGAAGTGATACCCGGGGTAAACCTACGATCTCCCATCCACTCATCAAGATTCCTCTTGAAGAGAGTCAATGAGGGACTTTGCCTAACCTGGACTGGGATTTTATTCCAGAGTGAAGGGAGGCTCTGGGTTATGAATCTGTCCCTCCAGCATGTCCTATTTATTTCAGTGCTGAGGTTCAAGTCTCTCGAGCACCAGCTTGATGGGATTTGGATTTTCTGAGGTGCAGCATGTCCATTAATTCCAGGTTAGACATGGCTTTATACATCAGGCACAGATCGCCTCTGAGCAGGCGGTATGCCACTGAGTAGAGTTAGAATTTCCATGAATTACCATATAGGTGGCAGTACACTAAACACAGAAAGTGTGATAAGAGACTTAGGGACACAGGTGGACAGTGGTCTCACCTTCGATAACCACATCGCCACAACAGTCAGGAAATCCTTCTATGTGGCACACCTCATCACAAAGGGCTTTTCATCCAGAAAAAAGGAGGTCATTGTCCCACTGTACTCATCCCTCATTAGACCCATTATAGAATGCAATGCCCCATTTGGTATGTACCTCTCAAGACATCTGCAACAACTGGAAAGGCCTCAGAAATACCTCACTAAAAGAATCACAGGCCTAAAGCAGATGCCCTAGCTGACCGCCTTAAAAAACTCCAGCTATACTCTGTCGCATATCGTCTACTCAGAGGCGATCTCTGCTTAACATACAAGGCCATGTCAAACCCAGAGCTGTTGGACATGCTACACTTAAAGAAATCCCAATCCCTCAGAGCTACACGCTCCAGGGATCTAAACCTTGTCATCACAATAAACAAAACATGTTGGAGGGATAGGTTCCTGACCCAGAGACTCCCCAGACTCTGAAATAGATTGCCCATACATGTCAAGCAGAGTGCCTCTTTGGACCTCTTCAAGAGGAACCTTGACGATTGGATGGGAGAAAGGAAATTCACCCCAGGGATCACGTCAGTCGCCCTGCTAGACAGGGGTCCAGGAAAGTAAATAATGTGGGAAGAAATAGCCAGGGAATTGTTATGGCTAGGCTTGTATAGGCCCTAGGGCTGATAGCCTAGTACCAACCTATGAACCTATGAACCTAGAGTTTCTTTAACCGGGCAGCATATGGCATCTGTTTGAGCCCTTTGATCCTCTTGGTGAGGTACTTTTGGGGTCTTTCCAGTTGCTGCAGGTGTCTGGTAAGGTACATCCCAAAAGGGGCATTGTACTCAATTATGGGCCTGATGAGGGATGAGTAAAGAGGCACGATGACCTCCCCTGATCTAGATGTGAATCCCTTCATGATTAAGTGGGCTATATAAAATGTTTTTCTAACCACTTTGGCCACGTGGTTGTCAAATGAGAGATTCCTATCAACTTGGGTCCCCAGGTCCCTAATGACTTCTTCTGTACTTAATGGCTTACCACCTATGTGGTAATTTGTGGGCACTTTGTTTTTGCCAAAGGGGATGACTATACACTTTTTGGCATTTAGCTTGAGGCCATGGCTCTGGCAGCAGTTGTCTGTTTCTATGAGGCCCTTTTGGAGGATGCTTGTGTCAGCTGGAGAGTCGATTATTGCACCCAGTTTGCAGTCATCTGTGAACTTGGTCAGCCACAGTCCTTCTGTGTTGGTCTGTACCTCTGAGAAATATATACCGAACAAGAGAGGTCCCAGGACTGAGCCTTGTGGGACACCACTTGTAACTGGTTTGGAGTCTGACATGGCTCCAGCAATTCTAACCATGTGGGTTCTGTCCTTGAGCCAGTTTGCAACCCATCTAGTGACATAGGGGTTTATATTTAAGCTGGTGAGCTTATCTATAATGCCCGAGTGGGGTATTGTATCGAAGGCTTTTGCGAGGTCCAGGTAGGCTGTGTGGACCACCTTCCCCTCGTCAATGGCTTTGGTGACTGTTTCAAAGAAATCAACCAGGTTTAAGAGGCAGGATCTGCCCTTAACAAAGCTGAACTGGGTAGGATCCAGTGTCTGTAGGTCCCCAATATCTTTATTTATGAGGTCTATGATGATCCTTTCCATAGCTTTGCAGATCAAGTCAGTCAGGCTTATGGGGCGATAGTTTCCAGGATCTGTTGAGACACTACCTTTGTGGAGAGGGACCACTGTTGCTGTACGCCACTCTTTGGGTACATATCCTGTAGTAAGGCTGAGATTGAACAGTAGTTTTATGTTTGAGTTTAGCTTTTCTTGGAGTTCATGTAGGACGCAGCCCGGCAATTTATTCCTCAAGGACAACATTATAGATGAAACAATGAAATATAAAGTTGTTTGCTAGCAGCAACCTCTTCATTAGTTACAGATCTCTTTAATGTGGAATTATTTAGATGACTTTTACTTCTGCAGAGATTGTGCATATCTACTGATACTGGTGGATTGTAGAAGTTTGAGTAGACTTTTATGACGGAAATGTTCTGCAATGGGCAGTTTTGTCATTATTGGTGCATGCATTTTGTTTCATTGTTCACTGGAAAAATATTCAAAACAATACATTTGAAACACCCTCTAACAACTGTACTGTATTATACAAGGAATATAATTTAATACAATCAGGAAGGTGTATCAAAGAACACATGCATGTTTCGTGTGCAAGTGGCTATGATTTGAAAACAGCCCAAAGTTAATCTTTATCTGCCAGTGGCCAGATGTATTTTCTTTGAATGTGGGTTTCAATGCTGTTTCAATGAGTGTGAGTTTCAAGGGCAGAAAAGTTTTAATGTTAAGGCTATTTTCATGCGAGACTGCATTGCTTTGTTTAGCAGATGTCTATTAGTGTTTGTTTGTAAAATGTAAAATAAAACTTTTAAATGAAATCCAATCATTGCAGAAGTAAAGCAGTATGCACATTAGTGTTTATGGTAAATGGGATGAAATAAAGAAAAGGAATGGGACATTGGAATGGCTGAACTATACCTTTCAACTGTCCAGATTTACACAGAATGAATAGATTTTTGCTACTTATTTTTCGTTTGTTCCTCATAAAATTTATGGTTTCCTGGGAAATCATTAGGAATGAAGTCACTAAATAATGACAGACACTGAGTTTTAGACTTCATACCCTTCAGAAAAATGCATGCTAAAGTAAGACCTGTTATTCTAGCAACTGGCTAAGTTTATACAAGAGCAATTTTAGTACTGTTTGTATGTTCCCCCAATATATTTGGCCTTGTCCAGATTTCCTGTGTTAAGAGGTTGAGAGGTACGCATAAATAAAACACTTTATAGAATTAGGTATATCCAAACCTCTCAACTGTCCCTGATTTTGTCAGAATGTTGCTCTCCCCCTAATAATGCCTTCACAAAATGGCAATTTTGGAAGAAAACATGGAGGGTTTACAGTTAATAAATAACTGTAATCATCAGAGTTATAGATTACTTTTATTTCAGAAATGCATGTAGATTCTCTTATTTTGACAGCTGCTCAACTTAACAGTACTAATATTAAAAAAGTGCCTCTTCTTTGACAGGTTCCCAGTATTGTGTGGCTATTTTATATTTTTGCATCACATTTTTGGTCCATTTTTCATAAAATTGTGGTTTTCTGGCAAATTACTGGCAAATCATTAAAGACTGAAGTTAGAAAATAATGACAGTTTCAGATTTCATACCCTTCAGAAAATTCATACTAATGCAAGACCTACTATTCTATTATCTTTCTAAGTTTATAAGAGCAACATTTAAAAATTGTCCTTATTTTTGGGTCTTTGTCCCATTTCTATTTATGGCTTTATCCAGATTTCTTGCTCTGAGGTTGAGAGTATGGCAAATGTGTCAGGGCCATCACCGTCAGCCAGAGACATTTCAAACTGTGACATACTTGTTGCACCCCACTCCCCCATGTAGTGACTCTGGATGTGTCCAAGCAAGGCAAGGAGCAATTATGCAGTGTAAGTGTGCAGAATATCCTCCCATCCAAGGTAGACACAAGTACTACAGTGGCTTTTCATCTGTCCTTGATTTTGCAGAATGTTCTGGTTTTCTGTCATATTTTTATATTGTTGATTTATGCTTCTTATTATTCAGAAAATGCATGTTGTTGCAGTGCCTGTTGCTCTGTTTAAGTAGCAATGCTTTAATGACCATCAGGTAAGCTTGTCTGAAACTGTAAGATGCAAGTAAGCTTTAATAAGCATACTGTTAAAGAATTACCAACATTGAAAGACTTTTTGTTGTTGCCATGCAGAGAATATTTACATAACTAGATAACGTATAAGCCTTTGGTATTGAAATGCATATGACAGTATTTGTAATAAAGGACAGGATTACAGTATTTTCAGAAGCTCACTACATTTGTTGGAGACTTGCAGTCATCTTTGCAGGCTTTACCTGTAAACCAAACTGAATGCCAATCTATCATGTGTGGTCCATAATCGGTGCAGTAATCCTTTAAGCAATGTATCTTGAGCTTGTTTCTTGTTTGCTTTTCATTTTTTACTTTGATCATGTCTTCCCCATGAAACAAGTTGAGAGTTGTTGTCAGGCAGCAGGTCTTTTTTGGACAAGAAACATTTTTACAAGTGGGGCTATCACAGAGATTGCTACTTTCAGAATGTTACTTGGTAATTTTATAAAGCTGAATATAAATTATAATTAGAACTGCAGTGCAAGGAGAAGTGGTTTAAGTTGAGTGATGCTTGTTTTTTTTATACTTGATTTTGACTAGCATTCCAGTAATGTATTTAAAAAGTAATTTATTTTGTCATGCCTCACAACCTTTTTGTTTCCATCTAGATATTAAGTAAGCTGTCATGTAGCCAATACACTGAAATATTTTTTTTCTTCTACACTTCATATTGTCTTTATTGGACTCTCATAATGACAGTTCGGCACCCAGGGCACCGTATTTAATTAAAGTCCCATTTTTTGTGCTTTTGATTATAGCTCTGACCCTTTCTAGTTGGCGACACCCCTTCCCATTGCCCCTACTCATTCAGCTGTCTTCTGCATTTCCCCTTTGATTTGAAGTCACCGACCACCACTGACACTATCACTTTTTATTGCCAACAAGCCCCCAACCGCATCACTTAAATGCATGCATAGACAATGCATTAATATCATGTTATCTATCTAAAATCTTTTTTTAGGCAGACAGAAAGAGGGAGGACAAATGGTGATGAGAAGGACTGAACATCAAACTGGGGAGGGAAGTGACACACATGGGAGGGAAACAATAGACACCATGATAGGAGACAGGAAGGTACAGTGTCAAACCCAACCAGACATCAGTCACCTCTGTGACTGCACTCATGGCTGGGCCCTGTCACTAGTGGCCCATTGGTCATGCTATTGCAGTTGCATGTCTCTGTAAGTTACATGAGGATGCACTGCAGGGGGCCAAACCAGATGTTCAGTCACTGGTAAACCACAGTCCTCACCAGCCTGTCTACCACTTTCCAGGTGACCCACTGGGACTCCCTGTCATACTCCATGCTGGGGTACCTACACCTCGGACTGAAGGAGTATCACCTGAGTCCACCAGTGAGCCTTTCAGGATGTCTTCAACATGATAGCCATTACCGTACAGAGATGCCAGTCTGGAGACTGCTGACAACCTAGCAGGTGGTGGTGAGGCCAGTGCAGGTTGCAGTAAATACCCTTGCACCACACTCAGCTCAATGTCTGACACTGTAGAAAAATAATAAACATAAATGCAGAGAAACAAAATCACAAAGGACAGATAAAATGAAGAAGATGACAGCAATAAAGAGAAATGGAAAAGAAACAAAGTTCATAAAACTGTACTATCCTGGGGCACACATATGACAGGCACATCCCTGGGGCACACCTGTGACAGGTACATGCCTGGGACACACCTATGACAGGTACATGCCTGGGGCACACCTATGACAGGACTTTGGAGGTAACAGGGCAGGGTAAGATGGGAGGTACCCTGTTACTGCTGTGTAAGACAGTGAGTGTTAATCAGTGTGAGTGTAACAGCTATCAGTGCTAAACAGGAACAGAAATAATTGGCACATTAATTTGTACAACCCTAAAGAAGTAACTCTGAATGAACAGATAACATATGCATTGTGGCAAATACTGAGATGTGTTGCACGGGGTGGTACCATGCCACATATTAGACATTTGGAATGCCAATAGGAATGCACATCGACACAAAATCCCTACACTAATACTGCATCTTGACACATATAAAAATAAGTGCAGGGGTACACAACAACCTAACATTTGCATGCCCATGATGTGCCAGCTGTACCTGGCACAATAATGGACAGTGGAATGGGCAGTGGTGTAATATAACAAGCCAGGAAGATTAACAGAGATCAGTACCTTCCATGGTGATCACATAGTTAGAAGGCACTGAATGATGCAAATCGCAGAATTACTCCAACAGAGACCTGCAACCCTTAACATCACTGGTCCACCCAAGGATAGCACATAGTGCAATACAATGACACTGTCAAGAACACATGGCAGTAGAAAGGACAGTAACACAGTTACACAAACATTTACAATATATATAAGACACAAAACAAAGTAAAGCCAAACCATATCCAATGCTTAAGTAGTTTAACAGCAGTAGATACCAGGCCAGTGCTGTGCTAATCAGATGGAGCAGAGATATACAGTTGTATATTATTTGTTTGTTTGTTTGTTTGTTTTCATTTGTTAAACAGGATTAACATAATAAGGTCCAAGTCTATCAATTAAATATTTGTAAAAAATACAAATTAAGCTACAAATCACTGAGAATGCAATAAGCAATATATGCATACATTATCATGCACTAAATGCAAATTAGCTTTTAAGAATAAGAGACATGATCATAGTAAACTTAGATATAAAAGATATAAAAAATATATAAGTAAAACATAAAAAGACTAAAAAGAGTAGATATAGAAAGTTACAATACATAGGAATGAAAGGAGAGAAGGAGATTAAAAAGTAGAGTAGTAAGGACAGGAAAGGGTAAAAAGCATTGCAAGGATACATTTAGTTATTTATTTATTGGCATTTGTTTTTTGTGTTAGTACGACTGAGCCTAAAAAGACCCTTTTTCAGTGGATGCCCACGGAGAAAAGCTCTCGTACAAAAATAAAATTCACAATTAATAATTACATTAGTTAAGAGTTATAAAATAATACAGTCATGAAAGCTAACAGTATAAAGTATAAAAGAAAGCAAGGAAGACAGACGTTTTACAGGTGAGAAGAGGAGAAGAATGAAGGATAGTAGAGAGTGTATGGGTGCCTTGTGAAAAAAAGTAGAGAGATAAAAAGACCATAGTGGGATGAAGAAATGGAAAAGCAAATTCAGCTGCTGTATGACATCTGCTTTGATTGGAAGCAGTACTTTGTGAGTTCTAGGTCATGTGATGGCTTAACCTAAGTTAGTTTGACCAGTAAATGGACAGGAGCATGACCACGTACTCAACAGATACTGCTTTATGTGAGTTTTAAAAGAGTTTAGGTGGCTGGTTGTTTTCAGAGAGAGAGAGGAATGGAGCGCTATGCTTTTGAAACAATTTGAGAAGGTTGTATATTAGTAGAATGTTAGCAGCAGATGGGAAAGAGTGACGTGCACTGCATTGGGAGGGTGAAAAGCTAAAGGAAAATGAGGGCATTTGAGAGTGTGGTTCAGAATATATTTTAGTAGCACAGGCAAGATTATTTTCATAATAAGTTCGACTTTAGGTTTTGGACAATAAAGTTGTGATTAGTTTCCTTTCTGAGGTGTAATGGGATGGAGTTCCAAAAGTTTTGCTGTATGGATATAGTATACAGAATCTCCATGGTGACTGAGTGGCAGCTTGTAAGAAGTTGTTTATAATCTCAGTTTTCTAACAGGTAACACAGCAAACAATGAACAATATGCTATGATAGGGGCGAGTACAATCAAACAGAAGCAGAACCAACAAACCAAAAGGTGAACTCAAATTGCCACAGCAAGAAAATACTTTCGAAAACATTTAATAAAAATTCAAAGATAAAAACTAATGCAACAGGCTTTTGCAAAGGCTTCATGAGGTAACACCAAGTAATAATAGAGATTACACATGGGCATAAATTTGGTTGTCATAGTAGTTTATGAATTATATGTATTTGATTAAGTGTAAATATATTTACTTCAAGACATTTTGATTTTGTAGGGCTATACAATAATGAGTGCGATTAGGCAGGTTTTAGCAAATTTAGCAAATTTGCTATGTCTGTTCACATTTTTGTAGATATTTTTTTGGAATGTTAGTAAGAACAGATGAGGCATAAATTAGGGTGCATAGTAGTGACTGAGCTATATTATGTTGATTAAGTTTATATAATTAGTGCTTTGATTTGTTAAGCACACACACCAAGATTTTACAGGTTTTAGAGATGACCTAGTCTGTGTGTTATCAAAGCACAGTTTGTGGTCAAAGATTACTCCAGGAAGTCTGGCATGGGAAAATTGTTTAATGGGTGTATTCCTTATTTTGGTAATAGTAATATTCTCAGATAAGAGTAACTTGGTTTTGTTTGCATTTAGATGATGGTATTCAGTTAGCCATTGCTGAAAATTTTGAAAGTTGTGTTAGGTTGTTTGTTGAAGAACTGAAGTAGTGTAGCATTAAAGATGCTGGTATAAATACCATTAACAAAGATGCTGAATAGAATTGGACCTTGAAAGGATCCCTGTGGGACTCTGAGGTTGACTGGTAAAAAGTTAGAGATTATTTAACTGCCTGAGATCTACTGGATCGGAAACTTTTGAACCATAGTAAGGTGTTCCTGGAAAGTTTTATATCATAGGTTCATAGGTTCATAGGTAGGTACTAGGCTATCGGCCCTGGGGCCTATACAAGCTCAGCCAAAAAGGTACCCTGGCTTTTGCCACCCAAGAAAATTATTTTACTGTGCCACTGTCGAGCAGAGCCACAGAAGTGTTCCCCAGGGTGAATTTCCTATTTCCCATCCAATCATCAAGATTTTTCTTAAAGAGTGCTAACGAGGAGCTTTGTTTGATATAGATAGGTTAATAAACAGCCTCTGCAAGGTTCAAAACCAGGACCCTGCACATCATAACCAAAGTGATTTACTACTAAGCCATGTCAGATATACTAGTCTCTGCAGAAGAAGAGATGACAAACAGTATTAAAGGTCTTGGAAAAGATCCAAGAATATGCTACAGTATAAAGAGCATTGTTTTTGGAGTGGAAAATGGTACTTAGGAAGGATAGCAGTGCAGTTTCCATGCTGTGTTTGAAAACCATGTTGAGCTCATGACAAGAGATTATTATTAGTGAGATGGTTGTAGTTTGTTTATGCATCTTTCAACTATTTTGGAGAAGAATGATGAATATCTTTAGTTCTAAAGTTTGAGATGCTATTAAAAGACCCGCCTTTGTGAATAAGTATGTCATAAGATTTTTCCCAGAACTGTGGAACATACTGTTCCGATATGGATCAATTAAAAAGAATTGAAACTGGGTAAGCAATAGTTGTAGAAGCAATTTTGAGATATTCAGATGTTCAGAAGGAAGGAGATCAGCTACTAGTTTGAGTTTTTGCAGGAGTTTTTTTTTATTGGCCTGCATGTATTCACAAAGGCTTAAAAAGAAAAAGTAAATAATCATGGATATTCAAAAGCCATGTAGCCGAAACACTTGATATTCTTAAGGGGTCATTTTCATATATCTCATGGGCCTCTATTACAGGAGCTTTAAGGTAACACACAGTGAGAACTCTAGTTTGGTTAGGTTTTTCTTGTGTTTTTTACTAACTGATTTGTATTTATTGGCATTTGTTTTTTGCGTTAGTATGACTGAGCCTAAAACGACCCTTTTTCAGTGGATGCCCACGGAGAAAAGCTCCCGTACAAAAATAAAATTCACAATTAATAATTACATTAGTTAAGACTTATAAAATAATACAGTCATTTGACCTTTTTACTTTTTTGATCAGTGTAGGACAGGCGTTCATGGCCTGAATTCTCCTGATGAGAAACCTTTGCAGGACTTACAACTGTTGCAAGTATCTGCATAGATACATGCCGAAAGGGGGCACTGTATTCAATAATAGGTCTGATAACGGATAAGTAGAGTGGTAGTATAACTTCCTTGGACCTCGGTGGCATACCTTTACCTATAAGTTGGGTGACATACAATGATTTTCTTACCATCTTAGCTACATATTGTTCAAAGGCCAAATTTCTGTCTACATAAGTTCCCAGATCCCTTGCTACTGGGTTGGATCCTAGGGGTGTTTTATCACTGGAGTAATTAACTTGGATTGACTGTTTTCCAAAGGGCATTATAATGCATTTTTGACATAGAATTTTAGGCCATGGCATTGGCACCAGTCATATGTGTGTGTTAAACCCTCTTGAAAGATGTTGATGTCTTGGGGGAATCTATAATATCTCCAGATTTACTGTCGTCTGTGAACTTGGTCAGACAGATGCCTTGAATATTAGCCCTGATTTCCATGAAGTATACGTCAAACAGGAGCAGGCCCAGCACGGAACCCTAGGATACTTTTTGTAACTGGCCTCTTGATGGAGGTGGTCTCACCGATCCTGATTTCTTGGGTCCTGTCTGTGAGCCAACAGGTAATCCAGTGAGTTACATAGGAATAGCTCAGATAGTTTACCAACAATGCCTGAGTAGGGTATTGTATCAAATGCCTTGGCTAGGTCAAGATATGCAGTCTGCACTGTTTTACCCTTATCAGTTGCCTTGGTGATCCTCTCAAAGAAGTCTACCAGTTTAAGTAGGCATGACTTTCCTTTAACAAATCAAATTGGGATTGATCCAGTGTATGTAAGTTGTCAATGTCCTTATTTATCATTTCCATGATAATTCATTCCTTGGTTTTGCATATTAGGCTTGTTAGACTGATGGGTCTGTGGCTCCCTAAATCAGTTGATGGTCCACCCTTGTGAGGGTGAATGACTGTTGCAGTCCCCCATTCACCTGGTATATAACCGGTTTTAAGTCTGCAGTTGAAGAGTGCCTTGAGTAGTCCTGGTAGGTCATGTTTTAGATGGTTCAGGAGGCAATCAGGGATGTTATCAGGGACCACAGAGGTAGGGTCCTTGGCTTTATTGAGTACTGCTGGCAGTTGGTCCCTGCTACTAGTTGGGTGAAGTATGTTGGAGTGGATTTCACTTAGTGGAACAGGGGGGTGGAGGAGGTGAAGCCTGAGCTGAATTTATCAGCCAGTAGATTTGCTATACCACCTGATCAGTGAAGGTGGTACCATCAACCACCAGTACAGCACACTGCTGTGTGTTACCTTTAAGGATACAGACATAGTTGAAGCCCTTGTGATTGTCCTTAGCCTGAGAGATTCTCCTGACCTCATAGTTGGCCTTGTTGTTCATAATTAGACTTCTTAGTTTCTTGTTTAGTTGTATAAGACAGCACTTTTTTAAGGGAGTTGATCCTCCTGATTTTAGCCATAATTTTTTTCTTTTATTATATACCCTGTTCAGGTCAGAATTCCACCAGTGGAGTTTTTTTAGTGTTTGTTTTGGGGTTACTCCTGATAGGTATTGTAGCCACTATGCAGCCATTCCCATGTTTGTATAGGGACTCTTTGAATAATTCTCCATAGGTAGCTGTGGTGTTGGGGTTAGCGGGAGCCTTGAATTTTGACAAACTGCCACTTAATAGGATGTAGTTTGCCTTAGAATAGTTCCTAACTATTACTGGTTTAACTGGGTTTTCTGGGTTGATTTTTACTTCAGAGGAGGCAGCTTCATGATCCAACCTCACTAGTGAAAATGTGAGACTGGAGGGAGTACAATGCTCACCCATATTCTTGATTACCAAATTGAGTATGTTTGATCCTCTGGTTGGAGCACGCACAACCTGTTCCAGGGTGTTTGTGTTAATAAAGTCAGGAAGCATTGTGCTTGTGAGTTAGAGGCAGTGTACATTTCCCAGTCTATAGAGAGGTAGTTAAAGTCACTCATGAATAGGGTGTTTGATTAGTTGGTGAAC
The DNA here is from genome assembly GCF_019279795.1 of Protopterus annectens. Lineage (NCBI taxonomy): Eukaryota > Metazoa > Chordata > Ceratodontiformes > Protopteridae > Protopterus > Protopterus annectens. The sequence goes on along the minus strand of NC_056746.1, from coordinate 39,344,686 downwards.
ACATCTAGTAGGTTTAGGTAAGAGTCCTGAGACTCTAGGGGTATAGATGGTGACCTGTAACTGGCTGACTTGCACGTGGATGAGATCCACAGTATCACCCTGTTTAACCAACCTGGGGTACGTTTGTTGCTAATGCAGATCGAAGCACCTCCACCTTTAGGCCCAGTCTGTGCTGTCATTGGTCTAAATGTATGGATGGCACTGGAATCTTGCACTGCTGGTGTAATTATTATGGCTTTAAACCAAGTCTCAGTCATGGCACAGATGTCTACATTCTCCAGACTGAGAAGGGCTTGAAGGGTTAGGAGTTGCTTTTTATTTATTTATGTTTTTGTTGTTGTTTTATTGCTTAGGGTCCTAGCTTTGGGTTGTAACACCTTAAGATTGTTTAAAGACTTTTTTACTATGTTGGTAGTTTTGTCTTTTTTGGCATTGCTAAAAAGACGCTAAGGGGGTGGATAAAGTTTTGGCAATATGTGAAAGCCTAGGGTGGATAAATGCAGCACATCCTTGACAAGGCAACATGGTCTGTTGCCATGTCATCCCATGCTGCCATATATTAGAAGCCCCTGCAGTGACACCAGAAACTAAGGCAGTTATTACAATCAGTCATTTTATGTTTATACTGTGGCATCATCCTTGGTGAAGGTAGAATGCTGCTTAATGCAAGCCTTGTACCTGTCTTTGACACATATTCAGAGACAACCATCATGTATCTTTTTATGTAGTCCTGTGAGGTATGTCTCAGGTCATTTATACCCAAATGGACTATCATAGAATCATATTGGTACCTTATCTGGGGTGCAGTGACTTGAGTTTATGAGTGATATTATAGATCATGGCTCTAGACAGGCAACTAACCAATATCTGCTCCTTGTCTAAGCTGATGAATGGATCATCTCTGTGTTGCACAGTGGATTCCTTAATAACAAAAGTATTAGGTAAAGTACATGTTTGCCCTAAGGGCTTTTTTCTTGAGGGACCATTAGGTGTATGCTTATGTGAGATGTTTGGTGTTGCTTTTGGTGTGTGTTTTAGTGATTACTGGGGAGCGGTGTTGCTGTTAGGTGGCTTTGGAGGTCTTTGAGATGTGGGAAGGTTTCTTTTAGGTGCCTCAGCATAAGACAATGTACTTGTGTGGTGAATGGTATTTGTGAGGGATGTAATGAGGGTTTTCCCAACAACCTCATTTGCATGTGAGATTTTTGCCTCCAAGAAAGTTGTGCATTTACATCACTCGCATACTGTACTATTTTTTAATGATTAACTGGTTGTCACAGAACATAAAACAATTGCTATATTGCCGTTGGATGACCAAATCCACCAAACTGCCCACAGAGACATTAGGAAATTGCATATCTGTGTCATCTGGTCCTGTAATAGGGTTGAGTGTTTAGGATTAAGGATTGGTTTTTAACAGGGGTTTCCTAGGGTAGTTTCTGGGGTTAAGGGCAAGATGCAATACAATGCTAGGATATGATAGTGTTATTTGACACACAAACTAACTGCTCTAAGCTTAATTACATGTAATGCCACTCTAATTAGCAGGTTTCAGAACTAATCCTAAGTTTATAGGCAAATGTTACTGTCTAGGTGTTAAATACTATACAGGACACTGCTACCCTAGGCAACCCCTTGCAAGCATGCCTAATTTATATTAGAAAAAAAGCTTGAAAACTGAATCCTATGTCCTCTAGCCAATAAATGACCACACTGTGAGTTCCCTGGAGTGCTTCCCAACTTATAGCAACCAGGCAAACACTTTCTACTACAAGATGGATGCTCCTAGAATTTCTTAATGTAAAAGTGCAGCTAAAGTAGCATCAAGCGCAGATTAACCAACAAACAACTACCAAAAAACTAAGTCCTTGGCTAATTCACCCTTTTGCAAAGTGATTTAGAAGCAACCATAACAAGAAAAGCCAATAAATAGAGAAATTATGTTTTTTTGCCACAACATTAAATGCATGCTTTAAAAAATTTCTCAAAAACGGTAGCAATCACTGTTTAAAGTACGTACAAAAGCAGGACATCAAGAAAGCAATTGTTCGCTATCGAACCACTGTGGGACTATTACCATAACTTCACTTGATGTCGTGTACAGTGGACTGTCCATATTACAATCAAAAATAGACTGAAACAGAATCCATATGCTTATGCTTTGTCTAGCATACACACATCCTTGGCACCCTCTCACATTTGTAGAAATAGTCACCATCTTATGCATAACTGGCTACACTAATGCAAGGATACAGCCAAGCATGGGTCACCCATGATGTCATATATTAGAGATGCCAGAAGGATTACTCAAACTTAGTTGAAAGATGACCACTTTTCCTAAACCATACCTCCCAAGCCACTGTATTGTAGAGCAAGTAATATTTCCATGATATTTTGTTACCCAACTCCAGTATCTTTTAAAGTAGACATGTCCAACCTGCAGCCCGTGGGCTGCATGCGGCCCTCAGAGCTCTTCCATGCGGCCCTCTACCTCTTAACTCTAACATCGACGTATGCATGCCCCAAAACACTTTTTTGTTGTGTTTTTGCGCCCGTGACCTGTAACTCTAACATCGGTGTGCATATGCGCCAAAGCATCCTTCTAGTTTTTTTTTTTTTTTTTGTGCCAAAGAAGGGTCTATGTGTTCGCACCATTATTTTGTGCCAAAGAATCAGTGTGTGTGTGTTCTCGCTGAAGAGAGACTCGTGTATGGATTTGCCGCTATTGCCTTTGAAAGGGACAGCACTTAATCTGTGTTAGAAGGTAAGTATGGAGTGAATGAGTGAGTGCATGCATGAAAGCAGAATGTTTATGTGTGAAAGTAGAAGTAGAGTGTGCGTGTTGTGTTATGTGTGTGTGTGTGTGTGTGTGTGTGTGTGTGTGTGTGTGTGTGTGTGTGTGTGTGTGTGTGTGTGTGTGTGTATGTGTGCATGAGATAGAGAGATACATGCAAAAAGAGGCCAACGGTGATCAGTCTACCTAGTGTACACAAACAAGTTAGCTCACAAATATATCTTACATTAAAAGTGCACTTTCATTAAATTGCAGCTTTCCTGACAGGGGGAGTGTTGCATTGAATATGAAATCATACCTTTCAACTATATGGATTTTTGAAGAATGTCTGGACTTTTGCCTCATCTTCCAATTTGTGTCTTTTGCTTAGGAAATAAAAGTCATCCAAGGTAATGCAGTTCCAGGGAGTAAGAATGAGACAGCAGCCTAGGGTTAATGGGTCAGTAGTGGATAGACTTTGTGGGACTGTAGCATATAAAGTTTTTTTTTTTTTGACAAACAAAAAAGCACCCAGTACTGTTTTAGGGGGGGTTCTAACCAGTGGTAGATAGGACAATAGTAAGTATATCTTTGGTGGATCATCAATACTGGCAAATCAGGTGGGCACACCACAATGTCATTTTTTTAAATGTTGGGGGTTTTGGTGTATATGTGTGTGTTTGTGTTGGGAGTGCTGCAACAGTAGATGATTATTAAAGAGAGAGACTTGCAGACTGTGGAGAATATGTTTGTTTCAAAACCTGATACTTGGGTACTAGGCATGCCAAAAGTAGATTTTTTAAGACATAGCTTCTTGCCACTTACAGTGGAGGGATATTTACATTTAATGGCCAATGTTAGCAGTATGTGTGGACAGCAAGTGGGCTTTGAAATATAGTTTAATTAAACAAAGTACACTTGCAATTTACAGGCCATAATTTAATTTATTTCAAGTAGTCCAGATTCTGGTAGATTGTATACCATTAGACTTAATTAGGGAGAGCTGTCATTCTGGGGAAATAAGCAGCCCTAGTTTCAGTGAAAGCTCTGTGGTTGTTTGCAGGTAGGAAGTTGCAGGATGTGGATGCAATGTGTTTTATTATTTTTAATGCATTTGTCATTTCAAAGCATGGTTTTCTTTGTTGCAAAAAAAAAGGCAGGATTGAATGAGGCATATAATGCTTAACTGACAATGATAGGATAGAAACATTATCTGTGATGTAAAATGTTTGCAGCTACAGCTGTTTCAATGGTGTCTGTGATGCATAACTCTTTTTGGGCCTGTGTCACACTTTTACTTTTCACTGTGTCCAGATTTCTTGCTCTAAGGTTGAAAGGTATGGTTCCATGCTAAATTAGAAGGTTGTATTTACCTCGGAAGACTTTTTTTAGCATAATTATGAGAAGCAGTGCTTTTTTAATATCTCTGCTTATTTCCAATATAAACTGCCATGTAACCTTGCAAATAACTTTCTTATTAAGCTACTTTAATTCTTTTGGAATTGACAGGTATGCTTCATTGGTTCGGACTCAAGCATAGAGTGCTAATGTGACTTTGGTTTCTTGCAGCAGTCTGTAGTTTACTTATCACAATAACCTTTCTGTGTTTCTGGGTGTGCGATCAATTTAACAGTTTTAAAGATGTTTTCCAAAAATAAATAAATACATAATACATAAAAAAAACAATCCTCTGCATTTTGAGCTATTGACAAAGTCTGGGAATTTGTTTTTTTCAAAAGCAAAGGTCAGCATTACAGCTCAGTAAAGTCTGTGAATAACGTCTGCCCAAATTAAAATGTCTGAATGTCAAATGACTTTAGATTGGACGGAAGTTATATGTTTACTCCATTATGTAGTATGATCTTAGAGAGTTTATGAATTTATTATTGATTTACTTTTTGGTGAGCAGTTGTTTGTTGATTTATTGATGGTCCTTTTGGTGGTGGGAAATTGCATGGATGAATCCATCTTTTTTTCAGATATTTTAACTTCCAGACAATTTCATTCAGTGAGTCTGTGCCATGTGATTACTGAGGTTGCCTATTTTACAAGTAGGGGCTCCTTCTGTGTGTGTAAGAGAGAGAGAGATTTAATATGTATACTGAATATATTTTTGAAATGGAATTCTTAGTTAAATAGGCACCTCTTCTTGGTCAAATAGACTTGAGTAACCAATATTAGATCTTAGCCATCCAGCTAGGAAAGGTTAGTATGTGGATTTTCCATCTGGTTTGATGAAGGCTATTCTACTTACTCAAGGTATACATTTATGGCTATCCATCCAGTTGTAGTGTTGCTGAATTACTTTGTTTGATAATGAGAGGAGCTTTTTACAGAAGTTGAAGGATTTTGTGTCAAGAACCTGCCCATACAAAGTGGCTTGTTTATGTTGCAGTGAAGGCTGTGATCTTTGTAGTGAGCGTTTTGAATATAATCAGTATTTCTGAGGTGGAGAAAGTCCATTAAGGCAGGATCTTTCTTAGCCTGGAATGCAAGCCAGTGCTGAAATTTATAGGGGCCAGTGAGAGACAGAGGAAAGCAAGAAGCTTTTTAGTCTGTTTGGATAACTAAGTGAACTCAGTCCTTTGACCTTTTTTTGTCAGAAATGGTTGTAGTCTTTCTTTTGGCAGGGTGTTTTGCTGAGGCACATGCCAAAAGGGGCATTGCACTCAATAATGGCTCTTGTAAAGGAAGAATACAGGGATGTTATGACCTCCTTGTCCCTGGATGATACCCTTACTAATGGGATGGGCCATGTAAAAAGCTTTCCATACAACGGAGACAACATGGTGGTCAAAAGTCAGGTTTCTATCAACCTGGGTGCCCAAGCACCTCACGATTGATTGCGTGCTTACAACATTGTTATTAATGTGATAATTTGTGGGGACATCACTCTCCTCAAAGGGGATGGTGATGCATTTTTTGGCATATAGCTTGAGGCCATGTTTCTGGCACCAGTCATTTGTTTGGGTGAGACCCTCTTGTAGCTTATTCAGAATTGTTTTATTAAGTCAATAATGTGAATTCTTTACTTTATTTCAAATTTGTTGGCTTATTTTTGTGGATTATAGTATTGTAGGACTGCTAATGTTGACATTTTATGTAGTTGGACTGCTGGAGTTGTTTTCCCAGTGAGAAATGCTAGTGCTGTAGTGAATATCTGTTTATTTGTAAAAAAAAAAAAATATATATATATATATATATATATATATATATATATATATTAACTAAGATATTAGAGTTAACTGTTAGATTAGAGAATTAGACTTAGAATGAGAATTAGAATTTTAAGGCAAATATTAGGCATTTATTCATTGTTCGACTGCACCTACAGTACAGCCAGGAGATCAACTTTGGTCTCCTGCGGCAGTGAAAGAGTTAACTATGTGATATATTTTATATGCGGCCCCAAGACAATTTCTGTTCACTCAGTGCGGCCCCAGCAAGCCAAAAGGTTGGACACCCCTGTATTATTCAACAACTTAGTATATATTTGGGACAGCTTTCTGTCCTTCCAAGTGTGGACATGGTTTGTATTAGGGTTACAGGACTGAAACTGTCATTACTATGTAACTGCATCAACTGGAACTGTGATAATGGTATTGTTTCTGTAGCTTCATATTTTGACTATCCAAAGCTTATTCTGTTTCTAGAACCAAAGATGTTTACATGCAGTTTTGTACCGTATTTTGTTATTTCTTTCTACAGTTCAAATACTAGTAGGACTGAAAAGTCAATGCAGATTTACTCAGAAGAAGTCTGATTTTGTGAGTGTATGTGTCTTCTTTCAATCAGACCTGGCAACCAGTGTTTATTGTCCACAGCATGAAATAACATGTTAAACAAAGCAGGATTATGGACTCTGTGGTTTAGTCTGTTTCTGACTATAATCTTGATAGCCCGCTGTAGTCTTTAAATTGTGAATTTAGAATAAGCCAAGCTATCTATTTCCAATTTTACAATGAAATGTGGACAGTGAGCTGTCAGGACAATGGCCAGAAATAGACTGACACCATAAAGTCCTTGCTATTCAGCAAATACAACTGTAGTTTGAATATTGCAATGTCCAAATGCTACAAAGAAGCCAGGGTGTTTTGCAGATGGTGTCTGCTAATCCTACCCTTCAGCTTCCCCATAATCATCCACGTTCCTGACACACAGACCATTCTATAAATGCAAAGGCAATGCATTCATGTGAAAGGATTGGCTTCACTCAAACAGAGAATGGGCTAAAGAAAGGCAGTACTTGCGTTTGTAATTTTTATATGAACTTTCTGTGTAATTATTCGTACTGCATTTATACCTAATACTATATACAGCTCATATATATAAAAAATATGGGGATGGCATCCATCTGCCAAGTAAGGGAAAAGGCCCAAATGTTTGACTCTGACTTCCAACAACACTGTCTGCATGTATGCTACAACCATAAACTGTAAACTTGCAAGTTTTTGTCTTTTTGGCTTCATAATTATTCCAAAAGTTGGTGCTGACACCCCCACCCTCCATCGTGCGGTGTCATTAACCTTAAGTAAATGTATGAATACATCAAAATGCTTTTCTTGATCACTGCTAGGGAAGAAAGCTGTGGTCACTTACCCCAAAAGATGGGAGTTCTGTAGCACTCCAGACCAACATCAGCAAAACTGCCAGGGATAGAAAGCTGCGTAGCATGGAGAAATTCAGGTCCATATCACAGGTGGCAGCCACCATCCCTCAAGTCTTTCTACTTCTTTATTTACATGTGATACTGGATGTTTGGCTACCATCAGTGACTACAAGTTGTGATATCCTCAGAACTGTCCTGGGCACACCTCTATGGCCCTTTCCCCATACAATAGGTTCCTGAATGTGGGCCAGGTCCACACCAAACCTGTCTCTCTTTCGCCTGGGGCTACAAACTACATTGAAAAGTCTTCCTGAGGTGACAGATTGTATACTCATCAGAAAAAAAGTTGAAGTCATTGGATTCTGTCTCCTCATATAAAAATAATAATGCTGTATTATTCCTGAACTGTTTGGCAAGAAATTGCACTTTACAAGATGTCCTGACTTTTGAGGAACACTCGTAATGGTTGTGTGCATGTAGGTATTTCGTACTGACTATGAAGACTTGACAGTTACCAACATGTTTGCTCTGAGAAGGCTCCCTGACTACTAGCAATATCACCACCCATGGTTTGAAACTCCTGCCCCAGTCTCTGACTCCAATAGGCAGTCAGGCACTACCTCATGAAGCTGATGTCATTACGCATGCCACTACACTTTGATGATGTTGCAGGATATGCTGGCAATGCATGATGACATCAGCCATAACTTAAAATTATAAATAAAAATTAAAAAAAAAATGGGAATTGAAGGGGACTACTTGGAAATTTGTGGCACCCCATTATTTTGCCCTCAAAATCGGTAAACACCAATGAATTTGGTACGGTTGAGAGGTATGTTTACAACCTGTCTCACATTCATCTTTTCAAACAAGGATATATAAAAGTAAGTAAACCAACTCACAAATTACCCACAAAGAACAAATTTAAAACCAAATGGAATTGTATATTCCATCTATCTTCACCCATTCTGCAACTATGCAGCGACATTCACCCCAACCCCAGTCCAAGCACAACAGCCTCTCACTTAATGTCCCACACAACCATTAATAATGTAGCACCTTACTCCTGCAACACTGGTAAAATAAGTCTAAAATTTATAAACATTAACCTTAGAAGCATCTGTAACAAAATAACTGAGCTGCATGCTTTCATATATCATTATAACCCTACCAGCCTCTGTATCACAGAAATGTGCCTTGCACCTGAAGCCAAAGACACTGAAATCCTCCTTCCAGGATATACTACCCTTTGAACAGATGGTTTATCCAAAAAATAGGTTGGGTAGCTATTATATATATTCAAAATACCTAAACATATCTCTTTATCAGGAAAAGCATCCGTCATTCAATAATGCAGAAATTTATATTGTCTTACTCAAGCTAAACTCTTATAAGACCATATGTATCATAGCATTATATATTCCCCCCTGGCAATAACATCAGCACAGTAGAGGACATACTATTCTGGGCATTTGCCAATATACCCTAAGAAACCATCATCCTTGGGGACCTTAATATAGACTGGGCCCAAACTCTATCTGATACCCCCACTACCAGTATCAAACTGCATGGTTTCTCTCAGCTCATAAATACACCAACAAGATATAACAAGCCCTTCTCTAAAGACTCTGCTCTAGACTGGATCCTCTCAACAAAATGCAGTAATATTTATAAGTATGGTGCACTATCTAACAGCCTAAGTGACCACCTGATCTAAACCCAGTAATCTGACAGCCTAAGTGACCACCTGCTCCATTTTGCTAACAGGTTTGTATGCAATTCAGTAAAATATCACACATACAACAATGTGCATAACCTATCCAATGTTAATGGAGACAGTTTCATCTCCACCCTCATGCAATACAGTTGGAATACTTTAATAAATCTTCCTTTAGATGAAGCCACCTGTACCAATATACTGAACAAACATGATCCCATCAGGAGAAAAAGAGTTAAACCTAACCCAGCAATATGGCTAGCTAAATAAGTAAGCAACTAACAGTGCTTAGAGCTAAAAAGTAAGCAACTAACAGTGCTTAGAGACAAGCTCTGGGAAATATGGCACACCAACAAATCCCAGGAAAAACTGGTACACTGCAGACAGATGAGAAATAAAACTAACCACAGTACAAGACATTTATTTATTTATTTATTTATTTATTTATTTATGTATTTATTTGCTTTGTTTGTTTGTTTGTTTGTTTGTTTGACATTTGTTAACCGGGTTAGTCCAACTGGGCAGAAGCCCTTTTTTAGCACAGACTCGAGGAAAAAAGCTCTAATAGTACAAAAAAAAAGTAAATAACATAGCCAGTTGTTGCAAGAGAAACAACAGTATATCAGAACTATAAGTAAATAACAAAGTAAATTGCTACAGGTGAACAAAATTATATAAAATGCACACAGTACACATATGTCAGAAGAAAATCAGACAAAAAACAGCAAAATGAGAAAGTACAGTATGTAGGAGATAGAGTACAGACAGTTATAACCATAAATAGAAAGATAAATGCAATTGAAGATGACAAGTTAGCAGAAAAAAAGTAAAGAGAACCAGAGAAAAGAAGTATAGAGGTGTGTACAGGAAGAAATCCCCAGGTAGAATGTAGGAGGGCAGTGAAAGGACTACTGTAGTAGAAGATGAGAGGACAGCAGTCTGGTAGTACAGTTATTTTATTACAGAGAGTAAGCAGCATAAAGGGGGGGGGGGGGTTCAGCAATTGTAGAGGACAGGAAGATAGATTATGTTGGGTCATTCCAAAAACATGACCATGCTTTACGGAGGCTATATTTTCTTGCTATTTTAAAGGTGTTAGGTTTAGTGATAGATCTGACATTGAGTGGTAATTTATTTCAAGCATTTGCTATGGAAAAGCTGTAGAGTAGTTTGCCAATATTTTTATTGGGCTTATAAACTTGCAGTAGGTTCTGCTGAGAGCTACAGAGAGCATGGTTTGGAGTGTAAGGCTGGGCGAGAGTAGAGAGAGAGAGAGAGGGACAAGCTGATAGTTCATGTAAGACTGAATGAGCCATGAGAAGCTGGAGTACTAGAATTTGGTGATGAAATGCCAGCCACTGCAGGTTTTTTAGGGCTATGCAATGATGAGTGTGGTAAGGTTGGCTGGAGGCAAATCTTGCAATTTTGTTGTAGGTAAATTCTAGTTTAGTGAGAAGTTTAGATTGGAGCTATGTGAGAACAGAGATTGCATAGAGCAATGTGGGGAGTAGGAAGGCTTGTGCAAGGGAGATTCTGGAAGCAGTTGTGAGGTATTGATTATGTCTGTATAGCAGGCCTAGATTTTGATGGGTCTTTTTAATGCACTTCTGAGTGTGGCGATAAATTTAGATGGTGATCGACAACACCTAGGAGTTTTGTGTGGGTTTCAGTAGAGATGATTGTGTTGTTCAGGGAGGAGACAGAAAATGTAGTTTTATGACAGTGGAGAGTTGTAGAGAGGAGTAGGAGAAGTCTGGTTTTCTTTGGGTTCAATAGCAATTGGTTGGAAGTAAGCCAACTGTCGACAGAATGAAGGGACTCTTGGGTGAGGGTATAAAGGTGACTGATGTCGTCAGAACAGGAGATGTTCATAGAATCGTCAGCATATTGAATAATGGTAAAGAGTGGACAAGAAGAGTGGAGGTCATTAATAAAGATGTTAAAGAGAACGGGTCCAAGATTGGAGCCTTGGGGTAACCCAGTTTGTGCAGGTAGGAAGGGAGAGAACTTACACTGCCATTTCACAGCCTGGAACCTATTTGACAGGTAGCTGGATAACCAAGATATTGCAGAGTTAGAGAGGTTAAGTGAAGCTAGTTTGGATAGAAGTTGTCTATGGGAAACAGCACTTAAGGTTTTAGAGAGATCAAGAAACAGGCAGAAAACTAACTTATTATCACAGGATTTTATGGTCCTATTTATAAAGGAAGTCAGAGCAGTAGCAGTACTGTGCTTTGGGTGAAAACAAGGATGTCTGGGTAAGATGATTTTCTTGGTGAAGGTGATTGAAGAGCTGTCTGTGAATGCATTTTTCTAGAATTTTGACAGGGGAGATAGGATGGCAATTGGTCTGAAATCTGATGGGTCAGTTGCATTGCCACCTTTATGCAAGGGTATGACATAGAATTTTTTCTAGATGTCAGGTGCAATGGTTTCCTTAGTAGCTCTATTTCTTAATATGGAAATGAGGAAACCAATAGAATTTGCAGCGGTTTTTAAGAATTGTGGATGTAAGTTGTCAACTGATGGAGAACATGTTTTAAGTTTAGACAGAAGGCAGTTGATATAGGTTGTGGGGACAGGTTTAAGAGTAAAGATGGTAGAACTGGTAGAAATAGGTGGTGTGGGGGTAATATTATAATTTTTGGTAAGGCTGTGGATAGAATCATTGAAGAAGGAATTTAGAAATGTAGCAGTATCTGCGGAAGAGCTATGTGGGCAGGGATTGGGTGATGATGGGAACCCAGGATGTAGCAGCTTATTAACAGATTGACAGAATTTTGGGGAGTTGAAGTGTGGATTATTAAGTGGTTCATGGAAATGTTTTGTTTGTCAAGGGTGACCTTTTTTTTTATTAAGTTACAGAGCTCTCTGTAGGTTTGAAGATCAGTGGAGGGCTCGGGTTTTTCCGTTTTTTCCATGCACTATCTTTCTTATTCATTAGGGTTCAGAAGGCTTGTGTTAGCCAGGGGGCAAAATTAGTTTTGGACATTAGTTTCCTGATAGAGGCCAGGGAGTTGAGTGTGTTTAGAAAGATGTTAAATGCCAGGACTCCATTGTCTAGGGGGAGATTGTGGAGGAAGGACCAGTTATCTGAAGAGAGCAGGAGGTTGAAGGTATCTGGATTAAAACTTGAGAGTTTATGTCAGTCTTTGTATTGCTGGGGTTTGTATAGTTGGGGAGAGTGTCTAATTATGAAGGTGGGATGGTGATGACTAGGGGAATCAGGTAGGGTGGAGGGGTTATGATACAGATTAGGACTGGAGGTGAGGACCCAGTCTAGAGTGAAGCCTGAGTTAGTGTGTTTGTTTAGTTGAGCTGGGTTTGAGATGAGTTGGGAGAAGCCAAAGAGATTAATGGAGGAGTTGGGCAATCAGTATCTATAGGGGATTAGGAGAGTCCATTCAATGTTTATCTCACCCAAGACAACAGTTTCATAGGAGATAGTTTGAGAGAGCCAAGACAGAAAGTGTTCTATGATAGGGATGTTGTTACCTGGGGGGATGTAAATGGAAGCAATAGCTATTTTCTTATGAGTGTTTAATTGAGAATTGTCTATAAGAATTTCAGCAAGGAGACAATCTGGAGTAGTGCTAGAGAGAGGTTGAAGGGTGAGCTGGTTGGACTAAAGAATAGCAATGCCTCCACTGTTCTTTGTACTCCGATCATACCAGGGGGTGTTATAGCCTGGTGGCAGTATTTCAGTGTCAGATATATGAGGCTTAAGCCAGATTTCTGAGAGGCATAGAATAGCAGGGGTGTATAAGCACATCCAGGCATGGAAAGGGTATATTTTGTTCATGACACTGTGAATGTTCATAGATAGTATAGTCAAGATTTTTAGAGGATGTGGATGTGAGAATCTGGGAAGAAATATTAGGGGTAGTGTATTGGGGGTGTGAGGGGGTAGGCTGTGAGAGACTGGCTGTGGTTAAGCCCAGGGTTTGGATGTATGTCTGCTGACAGTAGCACATTTAAAACAAGTTGTCTGAGCTAAGTAAACAAGTTATTTTGGAGATGGTTTCTTGTTTTAGTTTTGAGTGGGAGTGTAGGCAGAAGGAATAACTTAATATTGTGCAATGAAGAGTTACAATGAGGACAAAGAGATGGGATTATAGGGAAGAAATTGGTAGGGGAGAGGTAATAGTAGGCGTAGAGTTTTTAAGGTGGAGAGTGACAAACATCTCCCCTACTTTAACTTAAAACATAGGTCCAGACTGTACTAAATCCATGCCAAAGTCAACAACCCACTCCCTTCCCAGAAATATATTTATTATCAGTCTCTAATAACTTTAACAAATACTTCTTCAGTTTGTAGCCTCACTCATCAAGCACAACCCCCACCAACAAAACCTGATGAAAGCTCACTTCTCAACTCCAACCTGTCCATACCACCACCATAAGAAAATATGTCCTAAAACTAAAAACTACAACCTCTGCTGCAGAAAACTTTCCTTCTGAATTCCTGAAAATTGTAGCTGAAGCCCCATCATATCAAATGTCTATACTAATAAACAGAGCCATTCTAGAATCTTATGTCCCAGTCCTTTGGAAGACTTCATCTTCGTAAAGGACCCTCTGCTTACTACTCCAACTTTAGATCAATTGCCATCCAGTCTCCATTATCTAAGATATTAGAAAAGTGTATCCATTCCCAGTTACTTAAATACATAACCTTAAAGAATCTTCTCTCCCCCACACAACATGGTTTTCATCCCAACCATAACATCACCACTGCCTTGCTTCATTTTGCTGATAGCATTAATAAACGCAGACATTCCGGAACCATACTATTGTTCTTTTACCTAGACCTGTCCATAGCATTCAGTTATGTCTCTCACCATAAACTATTATCAAAACTCTCCCACCTGAGTCTCTCCCCTCCTCCCTCTCCTGGCTTAACAGCTACCTAATAGGTAGATTCCAAGCAGTCAAACAGCAGCAAGAATACTGTCACTCGTCCGGTCAGGATAAAATAGACAAACAGTTGTGGGTACTGTCACTCGTCTGGTCAGGATAAAATAGATGAACAGTTGTGGCTACTGTCACTCGTCCAGTCAGGATAAAATAGATGAACAGTTGTGGGTACTGTCACTCATTCGGTCAGGATAAAATAGACAAACAGTTGTGGGTACTGTCACTCATCCGGTCAGGATAAAATAGACGAACAGTTGTGGGTACTGTCACTCGTCCGGTCAGGATAAAATAGATGAACAGTTGTGGGTACTGTCACTCATCCGGTCAGGATAAAATAGACGAACAGTTATGGGTGCTGTCACTCGTCCGATCAGGATAAAATAGATGAACAGTTGTGGGTACTGTCACTCGCCCGGTCAGGATAAAATAGATGAACATCTGTGGGTACTGTCACTCGTCCGGTCAGGATAAAATAGACGAACAGTTGTGGATACTGTCACTCATCCGGTCAGGATAAAATAGATGAACTGTTGTGGGTACTGTCACTCGTCCAGTCAGGATAAAATAGATGAACAGTTGTGGGTACTGTCACTCGTCTAGTCAGGATAAAATAGATGAACATATGTGGGTACTGTCACTCATCCGGACAGGATAAAATAGATGAACAGTTGTGGGTACTGTCACTCATCCGGTCAGGATAAAATAGACGAACAGTTGTGGGTACTGTCACTCGTCCGGTCAGGATAAAATAGATGAACAGTTGTGGGTACTGTCACTCATCCGGTCAGGATAAAATAGACAAACAGTTATGGGTGCTGTCACTCGTCCGGTCAGGATAAAATAGATGAACAGTTGTGGGTACTGTCACTCGTCCAGTCAGGATAAAATAGACGAACAGTTGTGGGTACTGTCATTCGTCCGGTCAGGATAAAATAGATGAACAGTTGTGGGTACTGTCACTCGTCCAGTCAGGATAAATTAGATGAACAGTTGTGGGTACTGTCACTTGTCTGGTCAAGATAAAATAGACGAACAGTTGTGGGTACTGTCACTCTTCCGGTCAGGATAAAATAGATGAACAGTTGTGGTTCCATTTTAAGTAGCTTTATTATGTACAAACACATCAGGAATGAGGCTTTGTAACTTAAACTTAAATAAACTTATAAACAGACTGACTACCACACTCATACATGTTAACAGTCTGGCTGTTCTCTCAAAATGGCACTGCTGCACATACCCTCACTTTAAGAAGCATTTCAAAGTTACAACACATGCTCTGTTCCACATCCACCATCTCTGAGAAATAAGTCATACATTAATGACAACATTCACTGACATGCAATTGTACAGAAATTATGTGTTGACATGCAGTTATACAGAACTATTTCTTTGACATGCAATCATACAGAACTAAATGTAAATTAAAATAATCATGTCCAGGTTGCTACGTATTTTACACTAGGTCTAGAAATATGGCCTGATCATGTGACATAAAAATTAGAACTGGGTCAAGCAACAGGGACTCTCTTTGATGAATGTTCAACTTCAGGGACATCTGGGACATCATCAGGAATGGGAATAGGTACTTAGACATGTCCTTCAACAGGAACATGATCAGAAATGGGAATCGGTACTGAGACATGTCCTTCAACAGGAACATTGTCCGGGTTGCTCTGAGATCACAAGTCTGTATCACAGGTATGATGCTGTGATATTGATTCAGACACAGGAAGAAGATGCCTGTGGTTTCTCCTGTATCTATACCTTCCAATTCCACTAAGTAGGATCTCGGCTTGGCACATATACTTCTCACTTGACCAGTTTGATCAAAACCTTTCACCATTTGCATCCTCACTATATCTCCTACTTTCAATGGACAAAGAAATCTGCTAATTTTATCATAGCTGGACTTCTGAAATGAGTGCTGTTTAAATAGTTGGGCTGTGATTGCTCTGGTGTTTTTAGCATTAGGCACCAACAAACTGGAACTGATAGGCAAGGTTGTTCTGGTTTGCCTAGATAGAAGTCTCTGAGCAGGTGAGCCAAGTAAGTTGTCACGGGGTATATTTCTAAGATTAAGCAAGTTCAAGAAGATATCAGTATTGTCACACTTTGACCTTTCTAGTAATTGCTTTGTACTTTGTACTGCATGCTTAGCCAGACCATTTGACTGTGGGTATTCTGTACTGCTAGTAATATGGATAAAGTCCCACTCTTTTGCAAATTTCTGAAATAATTGATTGGCAAACTGGGTATCATTATCAGAAATAACTTTGTGTGGACTACCATGGACTGAGAAATGACATTTCAACTTAATAATAACAGTACTGAATGTTAGGTTAGGTAGCAGATCGATCTCAAACCAGTTCAAGTAAGAGTCTACCAACACTAAGTAATGCTGATTGTTCCACTCAAATATGTCGGTGCCTACTGTTGACCAAGGTAGTTCAGGAATCTGGCTTAGCTGAAGCGGCTCTTTTTGCAAATGCGGTTTAGTACTATTGCATACTGAACGAGATGAAAGTACTTTATCAAATGTCTATCGACAAAGAAGGCCAAACTACTAGTCTTCTTGCCCTTCTTTTGGTAGCTTTGGAACCTGGGTGACCACGATGCAAAATCTGAATGTACTCATGTTGTAAAGAAGTATGAACAATAACTTTAGGACCTTTGAAAATTATGCTATATTCCATCAACATCTCATCTCTGTAAAGAAAATATGGTTGCACTTCTGTTGGTATACAAAATTGCTTTGATGGCCATCCAACATTGATGAAGTAGTTGAGCTTTTGCAAAACTGGATCAGTCTTTGCATGATCTCTTAGCTCATCAAGTCTTGTGGTAGAAAAATTACGCACTTCCATGACATTGAAGTCAAAATTCTCTGCATCAAGCTTTTTTGTGGTATTTCTGGGTGATCTGGATAAGGTATCAGCAAAATAAAGAAGTTTGCCTTTTGTGTGAACCATCTTCAAGTTGTATTTTTGTAATCAGAGTATCATTCTTTGTAACCTCGTTGGGGCTGTATGCATAGGCTTATTGATGATCAGTCTTGATATGGATAGCTCAGCCATAGATATGATCATGGAACTTTGAACATGCGAACACAATTGCCAAAAGTTCCTTCTCAATCTGAGCATACTGCATCTCGGTTTGGGTAAGAGTTCTAGACACATAGGCTGCTGGTCTGCCCTCTTGAAGAATAACTGCACCAAGACCGAACTTTGAAGCATCACAGAAAAGAATTACTGGTTTGTGGACATCATAGTATATTAACGTAGGTGGACTGGCAGTTTTCTGTTTGAGGTCATCAAACGCTCCCTGGTGTTGTTCCAACCATGACCGGGCAACATTTTTGCATGTCAGCTCTCTTAAAGGTGCTGATAACTTACTGAAGTCTGGTATAAACTTGCCCAACTAGCTAACCACACCAAGGAAATGCTGTAAGGCTTGGACATTGTCTGGAGCTGGCATCTCAAAAATGGCTGTTTGTTTGGAAGGGTCTGGTCGTAAGCCTGTACTGGTAAATAAATGACCTACATAAGTAACTTCTGGTAGCCTGAATTTACATTTCAGAGGACTGACTTTTAAATTCACATCATGTGCTCTGTCCACAATTTTCTGAGGTTTCTGTTATTCTCTGCTGCACCATTACCTCCAACTAGTAAATCATCCACTATTATAGCACACAGATAACCTAAAAAAAAATGCAACATTGCATGGTGAAAGACTTCACTGGCAGAATTTATTCTAAACAGCATTCTGAGAAATCTTTATCTACCAAATGGGGTACTGAATGTAGTCAGTAGTGAAGATTTGCAATCAAGCATTACTTGACAAAATGAACTCTTTGCATCTAAGACAGAAAAAACAGTGGCATTTGGCATGAAGGTAGCAACCTCCTCGACTGTACGCATAGGATGATGGGGCCTCTTTAATGCTCTGTTCAAGTCTCTTGGGTCAATACATATTCTGATTTCATCTGAGTTTTTCTTATGAGCAACTACTATGGAAGACACCCATTCAGTCAGTTCTGTGACTGGACAAATCACACCTTGTTGCACCATTTTATCTAATTGCACCTTGACTAAACTGCGGTGGTGGTGCTGCGGTAGCGTTATCGCCTCACAGTAAAACGTTGTCCTGTTCGATTCTCAGCTAGAGCGTCTTCTGTGTGAAGACATGAGTGAATGGGCATACCTTCGCTGAAGGTTGTGCGTCAGGGCTGGCAACTCGGCACGTAAAAATCTACTGCCAATCATTAGCAGACCAGAGTTCCGCTGTGGCGACCCCTAACCGGGAAAAGCTGAAAGATACAACAACTTTTTCCTGCATAGCTATCAGAACTTTTCCCACTAGTCTGACCACTGGACTGACCTCTAAGTCTAATTTCATGGCGTACACAACTGGAAGTTTGCCTAGCTTGTCTTCGAAAACATCAGCATACTCTGAAAAAATAGCATTGGTGAAACTTGAACTAGGATATGTGCTTACATGATGGACTTCTTTGGTAAAAGAAAGAAGTTTCATTTTTAAACTGTATCTGAGACCTAATGATGACAGCATAGGTCTTCTAACTACATAAAATTGCAAGCTGTAACTGTTCCCAACTGAATAGCATGAAAGCACTACTGAGCCTTCGGTTTGAATCTCTTCACCTCCATAAGCAACAAGCTTCGCACAATTGGCCAAATTAATTTGTCCACCAGCTCTTACTCTAGCAAAAGTTTCTGCTGGCATAACATTGCACTTTGAACCAGTGCCTACTTTGAGCTCTGTGGATTTACCATTGATCAGGACAGTACAAAACACTTTATCCTTTGCTAACAAATGTACTGCATTAACCTTTTCACCAACCATTGATACACCATCTACATAGAAAATAGAGCTGTAGCTTTCTATATGATCACTTGCTTTTTTGAGTGACCTTTCTTAATAAATGAATGAGGCTTGCCTAATTTACAAAACTGGTTCAATTTTTTACACTTGTGGCATTGCTGACCAAATGCTAAGCACTTCTCTCTTTTAGACTTAGGATTGGTACCACAACTGTGACAGTTTATAATAAGACTTGACTTGGGTTTTTCTGACTCACCCTTGTACTGCACTGAGCATGTCTGTTTTACTGAGCTAGTCTTAGACCTTGCTGGAAAGTTACGGGTTCTCCCTGGGAAGCCAGCAGAGGTTAAAGCTGCCATGTGCTTAGGCCTGTTTCTGCTAGCCACATGCTGCATGCTGTCTACAATTGCTCTAGAGCCTGCTAAAACCATGTACTTATCACTTGCAAGCATAATTGTGTGCCTTTCTGTAAGCTCATGGATTTGACAAATCTCTATAGTTTTGCTCAATGTTAAATCACTATCATGAAGCAAAATCTTTCTCACTGCAGTATTATTAACACCACACATAAGCCTGTCTTTTATCAACTCATCTTTCAAATCACGAAATCTGCATGTTTTAGTTTTGTTTCTCAAGTCAGTAATATAAGCTGTAAAAGTTTCTCCTGGCTTTTGGTCTCTTGTATAAAATAGTTGCTTCTCCAATGTAACATTTGTCTGGGGGGGGGGTTACATATTTCTCTAAATTTACATTTCAAGCACTCAGGGTCCTCCCTTGATTCAGCTTGTACAACAATATGACAGTTCTCCCCTTCTCCTGCATATACTGCTGGTAAATACACAAATGAATGCACTCTTTCAATGGCTTCTGACCCCACTAAGTTAAGCAAAATAAATACCCTCATACGTGTATCTTTGTCAGAATAAGCTGCTTGTATCAAAATATCATATTCTTGCTCTAATACTCTCCAGTTCTCTGCAATATTATGACCAAACACAAGTGGACTGGGTCTGTGAAATGCCTCTGCCATATCAACACACAGTAATAAAGATCCTTGAAATTATGTAGGAACATACACACACAAATGTCAGAAATTTATGCCAGAACCTGTAAATATGCCCAGTAGCACAACAGACTCTTTGAAATAACTGCACGTTTTAAAATAGAGTCTCCATAGAACAAGAACACTTTCAAATCAATATACTTTCTGGGAGATGTTATAAGTTTGTGGAAGCTGTGCAGGTGGATACTGAGTTGGGGGAGTCATTTGTGAGTTTGGCCCAATCAATGTTGACATCACCAAGGATAAGTGTCTCATATGATATGTTGTGGGAGAACCAGGATAGGATGTTTTCAAGAATGGGCAGATTGTTACCAGGAGGGAGGTAAATAGAGGCAATTGCAAGTTTTTTTGTGGGGATTCAGATGGCAGTTAAGGATGATGATTTCAGCTTGGAGGAAGTCAGGAATTGGGGAAGGGCAAGGTGAGATGATAAGGTTGTTTGAGTAGAGGATGGCCATGCCACCCCCTTTTTTTACAGGTCTGTCAGATCGGAAAATATTATAACCTGGCGGGAGTATTTCACCATTTGAGATGTGTGGCTTGAGCCAGGTTTCAGATAGGGAGAGGATGTGAGGGGTATTGAGAGCTATCCACGAGTGCAGTTCAGTAACTTTATTTGCTAGACTCTGAATATTCAATGAGTAAATAGTTAAGTATTTGGATGGAGATTATTGTTGTGACTGAGGTTGGTGACTGTTAGAGGAGTAAGATGGGGCAGTGAAGAGGTAGTTTTGGGGAGAGTGAGGGTGGGGAGAGAAAAAGAGGGGCCAGGGTTGGGATGATATCTCCAGAACTAAGTAGGTTTTTGGTGAGGAGAGAGTGTGTAGTAGATGCTAGATGGAGTTTGTATAGTTTTGACTTAGCTTTGTGTGAAGGTTTAAAAACCTGTATTATGGATAGTTTATATAGACTTGAGGTAGAGGTAGTAAAGAGATTAGGGTAGATAGTAAAAGAAGAAGTCATTGAATATATGTTGTATGAGTGAGAAGTTGGTGAACATTGGAGTGGGTCAGAGAGATTGAAGTGGTAAGAGGTGCAGATAGGGAGAATAAGGAGTAGTGTAGAAAATATTAGAAAATAATACATGGAATAAAATATGGTCAGATAGATTAGGTAGAGACAGTGGTATAGAGGAAGTGGAGTTGACAAGATTGATAGATTAGTAAGGTGGTTGTGGCAATAGGCAGGAAGTGGAATTATAGTGGCTAGTGGGACAGGAAGGGGAGTGATAGTTAGGTATAAAGGTAATTGTAATGGGGTGGGTGAGAATGAGGGTAGGGTAGGGGAGTGAAGTAAGCCCGAGCGTAGGGAGGGCAAATGGAGCAGGGCTAGCACCCTGGTTAAGATGAAGTCAGAGGAACAATCAGAAAAAGATAGTGAAAAACTAGCTTGAGAGACAAGGATATAAAGTTTCTAAAGGTATAGTCACCAGAAATAAATAAAAAATAAATAAAATATGAGCAGAAGTATGCTTACAAAAGGACACTGGCCTCAAGCTACACAAGTAGATTTACTTGAAGCAAACCCAGTGCTGTATGGTTAAAATAAGCTACAATAGAGAGGGGATTTGGTTGGGGGGAGAGGTCTTACTAGCAGCTAAAAGCAGGGCAAAAATAAAAAAAACAGTATGTAAGAGTCTGAAGACAGTAAAATAGGGCAGGTGCACTAACAAAGGCAGTTATGAGTGAGGCTACAAATGAATTCAGGGAAGGGTAAAGTACAGAACAGGGAAATATACACAGAAACAGTATGAGGTTAGAGGGTAACCAAAGAGAAAGGATAGGGGCTGCTGGCATCTGCTTTTCGTGGTGACTAGCAAAAAAAAAACACTGTAAATTCCTGTTGTGCTTATACATTTTAGCATTAATTTAAAGATTAGCTTAGCATGTAGTAGTCATTCACTGGGACATATACTTCAGTGATTAAAATGGTGGCTTCTGGACCGATAGTTAGAGTTGCAGGTTATCTGTTAAGGTCCTCAATCCTGTGTTGCCTGTACTGTGGCCAGGAGAAAACCACAGGGAAAATTCCACTAGGGTTCAGTGGTATTATTTTAAGCTTAAAATGGTGGCTTCAAGACTGATGGTTATAGTTGCAGGGTATCTGTTAAGGTCCTCAAACCTGTGTTGCCTGTACTGTGGCCAGGAGAAAACCGCAGGGAAAAATCTACTAGGGTTCAGTGGTATTATTTTAAGCTTAAAATGGTGGCTTCAAGACTGATGGTTATAGTTGCAGGGTATCTGTTAAGGTCCTCAAACCTGTGTTGCCTGTACTGTGGCCAGGAGAAAACCGCAGGGAAAAATACACTAAGGTTCAGTGGTATTATTTTAAGCTTAAAATGGTGGCTTCCAGACCGATGGTTAGAGTTTCAAGGTTCAGTGGTATTATTTAGTTGGTGAGAATCCAGTCAAGAATAGTTTCCTTTTTAGTAGTTTTATCAAACCTTGTTGTGGTTTGAACTAATTGGGTAAAGCTGTAGAGGTTGATATGAGTGGTAAGGTGGTCAGAGTTGCAAGAGTACCAGTTAATATTAAAGTCCCCTAGTTTAATGGTCTCTTGTGGGAGGTTATTGGAGGACCATTGTAGGATGGTTTCAAGTTTGTCTATGTTGTTGCCAGGAGGAATATAGGTACCTATGATGTTGATATGTTTATTTTGGTAGAGTTTTATTTTAGTCAAGAGTATTTCTAAGTTGGAGATATTGGGGGGGGGTTAAGGTTAACCCTCTCTAATGTAAGATGTTTTTTGAAGAGCAGGGCTATACTGCCACCCCTTTTTGTTTTCCTATCTTGCCTGAGAATGCTATAGCCAGTGGGAAGAATTTCATTATCAATGATATCTGGCTTGAGCCAGGTTTCTGTCAGAAGGACTATGTCAGGGGAATATAGATATAGGCTTACATGAAGTTCCTGTATTTTGTTTAAAATGCTTCTTATGTTTAAGTTTATTATGAGTAGATCATTGTTTTTCTGGGGATATTAAGAGAGTGGTTTTGAGCACTGATTGTGTTGTCCAGAAAGGGTGAGGTTCCAGGGTTGGGGAGAATGTCTCCACTAAGACTGAGTAGGATGGCTGTTAAGTAGTTGTTCTTTAGATATTTGAGTATTAGTTTATTGTATTGCAAGGTTGCCTGTAGGGTAGTATATTGGGGGAACCATTTGAGGGGGCAAGATCTAAAGCTGTGTAATTGTAGATAGCTGGGCTAATGGCAAATGTAATTGATTTAACTTTGAATGGATTATATGGGTGATGGAAGTAAGTGTGCTGGGTGTAACTTAAGTTTGTGTGATAGGATATAAGGTAGGACAAAGTGCTAAGAGTGAATAGTGCTACACAATGAAGTATGAGCATGGTGTAGTAGAAAGTCAGTGAGTATAGTAAGAATGAGTTGGGTGTGTATTAGTTGGTAAGTGTATTTTGGTTGAATAAAGTGCGATGGAGTAAGGAGAGGTGATTATGGAAGTGAATGCAGGTGGGATATGGTCTTAATTAACTAGAGGATGTGTCTAAGGTGTGTCCTATGAGTGGATAATTGGTGAGGAGTGCTGATGAATTTTAATTGGGTGAGAGAAGCAGTGAGTGTGGTTAGCTAGGAATAAATGTAATTGAATAAGGGTGGGTGGGAATGGAGTAGGGTAGAAGAGCAGTGCAGGTTGCACTCAGGAGAAACTGAGCAGCAAATGCTGCTAAAAACAATCTATAGACCTGATTTCAGCTGTGTCCTTTCTGGGTAGATACCTAGGTTGAAGCAGACAAAAAGTGGCAGTTTAAGTACCTTTTTGTCTCTATTTTACAAGTGGCCAATTCTATTGTATCTACTGGGTTACCTTTTTCACCTCGAACTTTATCTTGGTTTACTGATAAATAAAAAGAAAAAGTTTAACTGTGGAATGTACTTACAGCTGATGGGGGTGGGGAGCAGCTGCTGTCCCTAGCCATGGGTAGAGCCAGTTATTTTTGCTTTAGACCAGATACTTTCTACAGTAGCAGGCTAAGAGGGAAGCATAGCTAGACACCTACAGTAACTTATTTTATTTTTAAAGCCCTTGAGTCCTTGACAGTAACTTATTTTCTTTTTAAAGCCCTTGAGTCCTTGTGGCTGGTTTCTTCACTGCAGATGTGGTCAATGGCCAAGGATTCAGCAAGTGAGGGGCTGAGAGAGAACCTGTTCACAGGGACAGTGGCTACTAACTGAAAAGATGGAGACAAAAGATTATTACATTAAGGTCTCTGAAAGGGGAATGAGAGAGAAGTGCTGTAAAAACTAACTGAAATAATAAATTATCATCCGGGTGGGAAGGGTATTGGGTTTAAGAGTAGCAGCATGTTATACTATTTACACTGGTACAAACAAAGTGTTTAGTAAAAGAGCCTCAGGAAACTGTTATGCATTTGCATATGAAGCCCTTGACATTTGTGGATGTACAGCATTTCCATTAGGGCAGAGTCAGAGGCTGCTCTGTATGCAAGGCATCGGTCAGTTCACAGCAGCCTGTGTGATACAGAGTAGAGTGACAGAGCTTTCAGTCTTTTTATGTAAGTCACATTTTGGAGGCCCTGGAATGTCTTGGTTAGAAACCTCTGTGGTCTGTCCAGTTGCTGCAGGTGTCTGCTGAGATGTACAGAAATGAGCATTGTACTCAATTAGCAGTCTGATAAAGGTTGAGTACAGTGGAGTTATAACCTCTTTCGTCCTTGACAGTAACTTATTTTCTTTTTAAAGCCCTTGAGTCCTTGTGGCTGGTTTCTTCACTGCAGATGTGGTCAATGGCCAAGGATTCAGCAAGTGAGGGGCTGAGAGAGAACCTGTTCACAGGGACAGTGGCTACTAACTGAAAAGATGGAGACAAAAGATTATTACATTAAGGTCTCTGAAAGGGGAATGAGAGAGAAGTGCTGTAAAAACTAACTGAAATAATAAATTATCACCCGGGTGGGAAGGGTATTGGGTTTAAGAGTAGCAGCATGTTATACTATTTACAATGGTACAAACAAAGTGTTTAGTAAAAGAGCCTCAAGAAACTGTTATGCATCTGCATATGAAGCCCTTGACATTTGTGGATGTACAGCATTTCCATTAGGGCAGAGTCAGAGGCTGCTCTGTATGCCAGGCATAGGTCACTTCACAGCAGCCTGTGTGATACAGAGTAGAGTGACAGAGCTTTCAGTCTTTTTATGTAAGTCACATTTTGGAGGCCCTGGATTGTCTTGGTTAGAAACCTCTGTGGTCTGTCCAGTTGCTGCAGGTGTCTGCTGAGATGTACAGAAATGAGCATTGTACTCAATTAGCAGTCTGATAAAGGTTGAGTACAGTGGAGTTATAACCTCTTTCGTCCTGGATCCAATGCTCTTATTTATGAGATGTGCAATGTAGAAGGTTTACTTACCACTATGGACAGATGGTGGTTGAAGATTAGATTGCTATCAACCTATGGTTCCATGTCTAGCAGCACTGGGTTTGTGGTTAGAGGGGTGCTATCTATATCATAATTAGCAGGGGCTACTTCTTTGCCAAAGGGGATAATGAAGTCTTTTTTTGTGCTTAGTTTTCCTCCATGACTTTGGCACCAATCATTTGTCTGACTCAGCCCCTTCTGTACTATGTTTACATCATTGGGGACTCAATGATTACACCCAGTTTGCAGTCTTCTGCAAACTTTGTAAGCCACAGGCCATCTACTTTCACCTGGACCTCAGAGAAATAAATTCCAAACAGTACAGGGCCCAGCATAGATCCTTGTGGTACCCCACTGATAACTGGTCTACTGGTGGTGGTAAAATCTCCAGCTTTGACAGTGTGTGTTCTGTTGGTGAGCCAGTTGGCTACCCATCTAGTGACGTATAGGTTAATCCCCATCTGGGAGAGTTTCTCAATGATATCTGAGAGGGGGATTGTGTCAAATGTTTTGGCTAAATCAAGATAGAAGGTATATACTGCTTTGCCCTCATCCAGGGCTTTGGTGACATTCCCAAAGTCCACCATCTTTAATAAGCAAGATCTACCTACCCTTGATGAAACCAAACTGGGTTGGGTCAAGAGTTTGAAGGTCAGCTGGGTCCTTGTGTATTAAAGTCCATGACGATTCTTTCCATGACCTTGCAGATAAGCCTGGGTAGTCTTATGGGTCAATAGTTTCCTGGGTCGATTGTGGAAGGAGATTACTGTTGCTGTTTTCCATTCTTCCAGAATAAAGTCAGTGCTCAGGTTATGGTTAAAGAGAGTTCCAAGTGGTTCTGCTAGGTCTTGTTTTAGATTGTTTAGAAAGCAACCTCAGATGTTATCTGGTCCCATAGAGGCCATGATTTTGGCCTTGGAGAGTGCTTGTATGACCTGTCCTTTGCCAATACTCAGTAATGGACTGGTGTCAGGAATGCTTTGGGTATGGCTGGTGGGGACAGGGGAGTGAAGTTATTGCTAAATCTGTCAGGTTGGTGATTTCACCAGGTTGTGAATGGTACCGTCCACTATAAGTTCGGCACACAGCTAGAAATTCTCTTTTAGGTTTCATATGTAGCTAAAGAATGCCTTGTGATTGTCTTTAGCTAGGGATGCTAATTTAGTCTCATAACTAGCCTTATGAGACTTTATAAGATATCGGATTTGCTTGTTCCAGGCCTTAGCAACATTTATTTATTTATTTTTTTATTTTACATCTGTTGACTGGGAAAGTCCAGCTGGGCACAAAGGCCCCTTTTCAGCAGAGGCTCAGGGAGAAAAGCTCCAGTACATGCAGTATAAACAAAAGCTTTTAAGTTATACAATATTAACAATGTCAGGCAGAATACAATTAAAATAAATTTTACAATCCCAAAATAGATATATTAGTATACATACAATAGTAAGGCTTCTTATATTAATTATACTTTATACAGATATTGTTAAATAACTATTCAGTAAGACTGTTGTCATAGTACTGAATTATTTATGAAGGGTAGAAAGCAAAAGGCTGTTTTGATTTTGAGATATAAATGAAATGAGTGCTACAAGAGTTAAGAAAGGCACAGGTGGAAGGTAGAGTGGGTGAAGACAGAGTGACAGAGAGGACAGAGTATAGTAGAAGAGGAAGAAGAAAGAGCTGTTACACCTAGAGATGTACAACTATGGAGCCAGGATGTTGACTGTTGGTTTTCAAGAAGCTTGAGAGCATGTGAGAGGGCATTCCAGAAAGTACCTACAGAAACTGAGTATAAGGAGGCTCCCAATGCATTTTGGGATTTAGTCACAAGGAGGAGGAGTTTGTCTTTAGAGTGAAGAGCTTTGGTAAGGTGGTAATGTTGAAGCATACCTTTTAGTGCCGGATACATTTCAGGGTAGTATATTAAAGTATGAACTAGTAGTGTCTGGCTATAATGGGGGTGATGTGAGAGCTCATTCCATTGTAGGGTGGTAGTGTTGAAGCCTACCTTTTAGTGCTGGATACTTATCAGGGTACTATACTACAGTATGAGCTAGTAGTAGCTGACTATATTGGGGGGTGGGGGTGATGTGAGAGTTCAGTCCAATTTAATTGCTTGAGGGAAGTACAGTGATTAGTTCTAAGGGGAGATTTGCAGCAGAGTGAGCTATTTTATTGTAGCATTGTTCCAGCTTATACACCACTCTTCTCTCTGTGAAGTCTCAATACAAGGCTTGTAAATTTAATGTTTTTGAATATTAATAAAATGTTATTAATTTGACTATTATGCTATGTATTAACTGAAACTGCATTATATGTGGTATTGTAAATATGATAACTTGGAGATTTTCTCCCTATGCTTCCTCTGAAAAAAGCCACCTGTGCCCAGTCGGATTTTCCCAGTAACAAATGTCAACAGATAAATAAGCTTTGATTGTGTGGACATTTGTAGGTTAATAAAGAGTGGGTAGGCATACAGTAGGGTAGGTAGGAGGTAGGCTTTAGCTATGGTTTTGCGAGTTCTGTCTGTTAGGTAGGGTTTTGTTCCATACAAGAGGCTCAGCTTTTGGTGTATTATGTTAACAAAAGGTCAGAAATGTAAATCAGATATCAAGTTGTCATCACACATAACTCCTAAGAGTTTGATATTATGGACCTGTTCAATCAGGGTGCTATTTAATGATGTGATTTGACAAGAGTTTTGATTTGGGAGAATTTTTTTGGGGTGAAAATAGTAATTTTGTTTTTTAGGGGTTAAGTAGGAATTTTGAGTAGTCTAGCCAGGATTATATGGCTGTAAAGGATTCTAGAGTAATTTCTTGAAGTTTTTATAGGATAGAGGCTGTGCAGATGAGTATGGAGTCATCTGCATATTATATAAGAGTGGCATGCTTGGCAGCAAGTTGTAAATCATTTATAAATATGTCAGGCAGGAGAGGTCCAAGCATGGACCCTTGTGGGTCCCCTACAGTAGTTTGTAATAATGATGATTATTTGTACAATAGAGCATGTGTTGTAACTTTAAGAAGCATTTCAAAGTGAGGGCATGTGCAGATAAATAGAGAGTACGTGCAGGCGGCAGTGCCATTTTGAGAAAAGAGCTAGAGTGTTAACATGTATGAGTGCAGTGGTCAGTCTGTTTATAAGCTGATTTAAGTTTAAGTTACTAAGCCTCAGTCCTGATGTGTTTGGATATAATAAAGCTGCTTGAACCAAACCCACAACTGCTCATCTGTTTTATCCTGACTGGATGAGTGACATGGTGTCATAACTGGGATGGAGAGTACAACTTCTTCAAGCCATGAGGTGCAGAGTTAACGGTGAAGGAGCAAGCTGGGTGACACAGTGCTCAAACAATTTAAAAAAGGCCAGAAACGAACTTCAGGTAACCAAAACTTGCACAAATTATTTATTTTGTAAAGAAAACAATATGAAAGATTTGTAAAACACAAAATGCTTTATTAATCAAACGAAAAGCACAAAACACATTGATGATTAAACAAAATGTTTGAAACCACAATATTTGATAAAATGAACAGAAATACTTATGTGGTGTTTAGAGTTACTTCTGATTTATATAATGAGGATGATAATGAGTTAAACATAAAACGAGCGTAAGAAAAGTATAACGTTAGTTGTTATTAGAGGCATCCACCATTAAAAGGCTACAAGCCTTCAGACCCTTGCATCATCTGGGACAAGACTGTGGATCACCAAACAGGCTGTGGCCTGCTTCTCTTCTTGGGATTGGTGCTAACATTTTGCTTCTAGTGAGAGAAGACGCAAAGGAGCATTGTATCCCAACAGAGTGAAGCTCTGCTGAGACCAGCATTAGTAGTAGCCAGGCAGTAGCCATTCATGCGACTCCCCTCTTTTCATCATTCTTGACAAGCTAATTCATTGTTTTCAGGAAGTACTGCTTGATTTCTTTCTAACTTCAGAATATCTGCCTAAATACTGCATCCCTAAATTTTCAGGGTCTACGTATTACTTTCCCCTCAAGTGTTTGGCAGTGCTCTGTACAGACTCAGACACCTTAAGTGACATTTTTCCTGTAAAAGGAATATATAAGGAAACAGCTCCAGCACTTAATAATAATGACCATCCCTCCTGCCATGTCTAAAGGTCAGTTCCTTGTGCTTTCTCCTATTAACCTGGTGAACTTAGGCATTCTGAGGCAGTGTAGCAACTGCCTCATGTACAAAGACAACCCTCTCCTCTTACCTCCCAACACTATAACTTGTGAAAGGTGCGCTTATATATCTAAATTGGAAGCCATTCACTTTCAATCCAAGACCGGAATAGCTAGTCAAGAGGAGAAGGTCAACACCTGCACCACACCATATGCAACACATAGCCCTCCAGAACACCCACCATCACAGGTCTCACCTAAAAACACAAACCACACACCCACCTTTGTGGAGACTCTACAATAGAATTCGACCCAAACAGCAGAGACCTCCAAGGCAGAAATGCACTCGACCACCACAGCATAGCACAAACCACAAGACACATAGCTCACCTCCATAATGGGCCCCTCAACCTAAGCCCCTAAGGCAAAACAGCTTGCCCAATACACTAATCATAGGCGACTCGATAGTGAGGCACACTGATGTTCCACTCTCTAGGTTGAATAAGGAGACTGTAATAGTCAGCTGTCTATCAGGTGTCATAATCTGACACATAACACATGCACTCAGGTCACTCCACAACAAGTACAAGTATGACTCTGTCACTGTCCATGTGGGTGTGAATGACCTGACATGCACCTCTCTGGACTACATGAAAAGGGACATGGAGGAGCTCTCGGATTATGTAGCCCATGCGGGTATGACCTTAGCCCTGAGCAGCATCCTACCATTGTCCAGAATAATACCGCAGTACAAGAAGAAAATGATTCACTTCAACAATTGGCTAAGTTTCTGGTGTCATTCTAAGGGGATCCAGTATCTGTCTACTTGAGATGACATGATTGACAGACCTCAATGCTTTGCCAAAGATACCCTGCATCTGTCACCCGTGGGTTTCTGAATACTGGCTAAGACTCTTGTCACCCCTATAGTGCCTTTTTTAGGCAATGTTCCAAAGACCAAATTACCACTGGAACAGATATAAATAAATGCAATCTGAGGGTCATGCTGCTCAATGCTAGAAGTCTAAATCTCAAGATGCACTTGCCCAAAGCACTCCTCAAAATGGATCTATATTTGTGCTGTAATGGAGACCTGGTTTAAAGGAGCAGAAAGCACCCCTGTGCTACCAGGCTATAACTCATTCCACACCTTTCTGCCCCAGAACATGGACCGAAGCTCCAAAGGTGGTGGTGTCTCCATATTCATAAAGGATATGCACACTTCCAGACTAGTATTCCAGCATAACACATCTGAGATACTTCAGGTACAACTAACATTGGGTAAGACGACGATTCAGGTCATAGCCTGCTATAGGTCCCCAGCCATGTCTCAAGACTATCACTCCACATTCCTAAGCACCCTGGAAACTATTAGGTTCCAAACCAACACTTTCATACCATGTGACTTCAACTACCCCCTCCATCAACTGGGAAAGCTACTCATGCACCAATACACTGGCCCAACGCTTCCTGGAATTCATCAATCCCAATGCCCTGGAACAGCTCATTCTTACCCCCACTAGAGGAAACAACATCCTTGACCTGGTAATTACTAACATGGACAACTGTTGCTCCACACCAATAGTCAATTCCTCCCTGGTTAGATCCGACCACAAACTAATTACCATGGAAATCCACATCTCACCCACACCCCCCACAAAGGTAACCACCATGAAAACCTTTTCAAAAGCTGACTTTGGGCTCCTAAAAACAGAGGTGGCTAACTTCACAGCACCCATGTCAGTGGAAAATAGATGCATGACTGCCAAATCATACATCAATGCACTGTACGAACACACACATAAATGCATGGAACTAGCCATAACCAACAGAACCAAGAAGCTCTCCTCCAAAAAAAAAAGCTAATCTGGTGGTCTCGTGCCATTAATAAACTCTACAACAGAAAGAAGAACCTGTTGCAGAAAGAGGTGAAGTCCCAAAACTGGAAAAACTCCCTTATTACCCTCAACAAAATGTTGAGATCCCGCTTCAAAACCGCTAAAGCCAGCTATGAAGGCAGAATTGCTGCAGACACTAAAAACAACCACAAAGCCTTCTATAGTTATATCAAGAATCTCCATGGCAATACCCATGTTTGCTCTGAGTTACTGCACAATGGTACCTCCTATAATGAGCCAACAGATATTGCCAACATACTGACCGACAGATTCAGTGCCAACTTTGCCCCTCCAAAGGGCCAATCACAATACCGAATGAATGCCATGCACTCAGCATTACTGCAGCACAGGTTAGAGCTGCATTGTCCAAGGCCAATAATACAGCTTCCATGGGACCCAACAATATCCCTGGATGTGTTCTACATGAACTACAAAGTGAACTGGCACCACATCTGTGTGCCCTATTTTATCACAGCCTCACCGCAGGCTTTGTCCCTACCAGATGGCACACTGCTACAGTCATCCCTCTCCATAAAGGGGGAGCAACTACAGACCCTGGGAATTATCACCCCATTAGCCTGATGAGTCTGATATGTAAGGCTATGGAGTGCATCATCATGGACCTAATTAACAAGGATATAGGCAATCTCCAAACTCTAGGCCTCATGCAGGTTGGTTTTGTGAAAGGTAGTTCTTTGAGTCAGTCACCAGAGCTGTGGATGAGGGCAAGGCATCTGGCCCAGGCCTTTGATACCATTCCCCACTCAGGAATTATTGACGAACTCACCAAACTAGGCATCAATTCCTATATCACTAGGTGGGTTGCAAATTGACTCACATATAGAACAACACACAGTGTGAAAGTAGTGGTCTCCAAGTCAGACTGCTGATCAATCATGAGTGGAGTCCCACAGGGAGCAGTCCTGGGTCCTCTCCTGTTTGGCATCTACTTTTCAGAAGTCCAGCCCATCATGGAGGGCTCTGGCTGACCAAGGTCGCAGATGACTGCAAGCTGGAAGCCATTATTAACTCCCCAAGTGATGTAGACATCCTAAAGAAAGGCCTCACTGAGACCAATGACTGGTGTTGAAACCATGGCCTTAAGCTTAATGCCAAAAAATGCTTCATCATCCCCTTTGAGAAAAACTCAGTTCCTACTAATAACCACATCGATGGGAACCCACCGAACACTGAAGATGTTATAAGAGATCTGGGGACACAGGTTGACAGCAACCTCTCCTTCGACCACCACATTGCTACTGTGGTCAGAAAGTCCTTCTATGCGACACATCTCATTATAGGTTCATAGGTGTGTACTAGGCTTATGCCCTGAAGCCTTTACCAGCCTAGCCCATAGGATTACCCTGGCATCATGCCACTCTTCCTTAGTACCCAGTGCCTATGTCGAGTAAAGCCACTGGAGTGATCTCCGGGGTGAATTTTCTATTTCCCATCCACTCATCAAGATTTCTCTTGAAGAGGCCAGTGAGGTGCTCCACTTGACATGTATGGAAAGTTTATTCCATAGCATGGGCAGTCTCTGGGTTGTTAACCTGTCCCTCCAGCATGTTCTGTTGATTGTGGTAATGAAGTTGAGGTCTCTGGAGCATGTGGCGTGGAGGGATTGGGATTTCTTTAGATGCAGCATTTCTAACAGAGCTGGGTCAGACATGGCTTTGTAAGTCAAGCCTCTAAGTAGGCAACATGAGACAGAGAATAGTTGGAGTTTTTTGACTCTGACCATATAAGACAAATGTTTAAGGCCTAGGATTCTCTTTGTGAGGTACTTTTGCGGCATCTCCAGTTGTTGCAGGTGTTTAGTGAGATACATGCCAATTGGGGCATTGTACTCAATGACTGGCCTAATGAGGGAAGAGTAGAGGGAGACAATGACCTCTTTCTTCCTGGATGCAAAACCTTAGTAAAGAGATGTGCCACATAGACACATGCCATTACCAAGGGTTTTGCATCCAGGAAGAAAGAGGTCTCTCTCTGCTCTTCCCTCATTAGGCCAATCATTGAGTATAATACCTCATTTGGCATGTAACTCACTAGACACATGCAACAGCTGGAAAGGCCACAAAATTACCTCACAAAGTGGATCCTAGGCCTTAAACACGTCCTACATGGACAGACTCAAAAAACTGCAGTTATTCTCTGTCTCATATCATCTACTAAGAGGCGATCCCTGTTTGACTTACAAAGCCATGTCTGACCCAGCTCTGTTAGAGGCACCAAGAACTAACATCAGGCAGCACAATGCCAGGGCACTTTTATGGGCTAGGCTTGTAAAAGCTCCAGAGCCATTAGCCTGGTATACACCTATGGACCTATAAGAGGTCAAATGGTCATAACGAGTACAATAAAAGGGCAAAACAAGCATAAAAAAGGCAAGGTGGCTGCATATTTTTAGTAAATGACCATGTTTTGACATGAGCTACTATTTGCATTGACTAAAGTTATTCAAAGCATAACTAGAGTTGTTCGAAGTATTTCAGAGTGTGCAGTGTTTGCAGTGTGTGTGCTTTATTACAGTACAATTATTTCAGTTTACTGTGTGCAAAGTACAGTTATTTTGCAAAGTGCAAAGTACAATCAGTTTGAAAAGTTTCTTGTGTTGTGTACATTTTATTTGCAGAGTGCTGTCATTTCAAATTGTTTCTTACACTATACAGAGTTATTTTGCAAAGTATAGCCATTTCAAGAAGCTTCTTGTGCTGTATACAGTTCATTCATAAAGTGCAGCCATTTTGAAGTGTTTCTTACATTGATAAGGGGTGGTTTCAGAAAGTATATTGATTTCAAAGTGTTCTTGTTCTATGGAGACTCTATTTTAAAACGTGCAGTTATTTCAAAGAGTCTGTTGTGCTACTGGGCATAATTACAGGTTCTGGCATAAATTTCTGACATTTGTGTGTGTATGTTCCTACATAATTTCAAGGATCTTTATTACTGTGTGTTGATATGGCAGAGGCATTTCACAGACCCAGTCCACTTGTGTTTGGTCATAATATTGCAGAGAACTGGAGAGTATTAGAGCAAGAATATGATATTTTGATACAAGCAGCTTATTCTGACAAAGATACACGTATGAGGGTATTTATTTTGCTTAACTTAGTGGGGTCAGAAGCCATTGAAAGAGTGCATTCATTTGTGTATTTACCAGCAGTATATGCAGGAGAAGGGGAGAACTGTCATATTGTTGTACAAGCTGAATCAAGGGAGGACCCTGAGTGCTTGAAATGTAAATTTAGAGAAATATGTAACCCCCCCCCAGACAAATGTTACATTGGAGAAGCAACTATTTTATACAAGAGACCAAAAGCCAGGAGAAACTTTTACAGCTTATATTACTGACTTGAGAAACAAAACTAAAACATGCAGATTTCGTGATTTGAAAGATGAGTTGATAAAAGACAGGCTTATGTGTGGTGTTAATAATACTGCAGTGAGAAAGATTTTGCTTCATGATAGTAATTTAACATTGAGCAAAACTATAGAGATTTGTCAAATCCATGAGCTTACAGAAAGGCACACAATTATGCTTGCAAGTGATAAGTACATGGTTTTAGCAGGCTCTAGAGCAATTGTAGACAGCATGCAGCATGTGGCTAGCAGAAACAGGCCTAAGCACATGGCAGCTTTAACCTCTGCTGGCTTCCCAGGGAGAACCCGTAACTTTCCAGCAAGGTCTAAGACTAGCTCAGTAAAACAGACATGCTCAGTGCAGTACAAGGGTGAGTCAGAAAAACCCAAGTCAAGTCTTATTATAAACTGTCACAGTTGTGGTACCAATCCTAAGTCTAAAAGAGAGAAGTGCTTAGCATTTGGTCAGCAATGCCACAAGTGTAAAAAATTGAACCAGTTTTGTAAATTAGGCAAGCCTCATTCATTTATTAAGAAAGGTCACTCAAAAAAGCAAGTGATCATATAGAAAGCTACAGCTCTATTTTCTATGTAGATGGTGTATCAATGGTTGGTGAAAAGGTTAATGCAGTACATTTGTTAGCAAAGGATAAAGTGTTTTGTACTGTCCTGATCAATGGTAAATCCACAGAGCTCAAAGTAGGCACTGGTTCAAAGTGCAATGTTATGCCAGCAGAAACTTTTGCTAGAGTAAGAGCTGGTGGACAAATTAATTTGGCCAATTGTGCGAAGCTTGTTGCTTATGGAGGTGAAGAGATTCAAACCGAAGGCTCAGTAGTGCTTTCATGCTATTCAGTTGGGAACAGTTACAGCTTGCAATTTTATGTAGTTAGAAGACCTATGCTGTCATCATTAGGTCTCAGATACAGTTTAAAAATGAAACTTCTTTCTTTTACCAAAGAAGTCCATCATGTAAGCACATATCCTAGTTCAAGTTTCACCAATGCTATTTTTTCAGAGTATGCTGATGTTTTCGAAGACAAGCTAGGCAAACTTCCAGTTGTGTACGCCATGAAATTAGACTTAGAGGTCAGTCCAGTGGTCAGACTAGTGGGAAAAGTTCTGATAGCTATGCAGGAAAAAGTTGTTGTATCTTTCAGCTTTTCCCAGTTAGGGGTCGCCACAGCGGAACTCTGGTCTGCTAATGATTGGCAGTAGATTTTTACGTGCCGAATTGCCAGCCCTGACGCACAACCTTCAGCGAAGGTATGCCCATTCACTCATGTCTTCACACAGAAGACGCTCTAGCTGAGAATCGAACAGGACAACGTTTTACTGTGAGGTGATAACGCTACCGCAGCACCACCACCGCAGTTTAGTCAAGGTGCAATTAGATAAAATGGTGCAACAAGGTGTGATTTGTCCAGTCACAGAACTGACTGAATGGGTGTCTTCCATGGTAGTTGCTCATAAGAAAAACTCAGATGAAATCAGAATATGTATTGACCCAAGAGACTTGAACGGAGCATTAAAGAGGCCCCATCATCCTATGCGTACAGTCGAGGAGGTTGCTACCTTCATGCCAAATGCCACTGTTTTTTCTGTCTTAGATGCAAAGAGTTCATTTTGTCAAGTAATGCTTGATTGCAAATCTTCACTACTGACTACATTCAGTACCCCATTTGGTAGATAAAGATTTCTCAGAATGCTGTTTAGAATAAATTCTGCCAGTGAAGTCTTTCACCATGCAATGTTGCATTTTTTTTTAGGTTATCTGTGTGCTATAATAGTGGATGATTTACTAGTTGGAGGTAATGGTGCAGCAGAGCATAACAGAAACCTCAGGAAATTGTGGACAGAGCACATGATGTGAATTTAAAAGTCAGTCCTCTGAAATGTAAATTCAGGCTACCAGAAGTTACTTATAACATCTTCAGTGTTCGGTGGGTTCCCATCGATGTGGTTATTAGTAGGAACTGAGTTTTTCTCAAAGGGGATGATGAAGCATTTTTTTGGCATTAAGCTTAAGGCCATGGTTTCAACACCAGTCATTGGTCTCAGTGAGGCCTTTCTTTAGGATGTCTACATCACTTGGGGAGTTAATAATGGCTTCCAGCTTGCAGTCATCTGCGACCTTGGTCAGCCAGAGTCCTCCATGTTGGGCTGGACTTCTGAAAAGTAGATGCCAAACAGGAGAGGACCCAGGACTGCTCCCTGTGGGACTCCACTCATGATTGATCAGCAGTCTGACTTGGAGACCACTACTTTCACACTGTGTGTTGTTCTATATGTGAGTCAATTTGCAACCCACCTAATGATATAGGAATTGATGCCTAGTTTGGTGAGTTTGTCAATAATTCCTGAGTGGGGAATGGTATCAAAGGCCTGGGCCAGATGCCTTGCCCTCATCCACAGCTCTGGTGACTGACTCAAAGAACTACCTTTCACAAAACCAACCCGCATGAGGCCTAGAGTTTGGAGATTGCCTATATCCTTGTTAATTAGGTCCATGATGATGCACTCCATAGCCTTACATATCAGACTCATCAGGCTAATGGGGTGATAATTCCCAGGGTCTGTAGTTGCTCCCCCTTTATGGAGAGGGATGACTGTAGCAGTGTGCCATCTGGTAGGGACAAAGCCTGCGGTGAGGCTGTGATAAAATAGGGCACACAGATGTGGTGCCAGTTCACTTTGTAGTTCATGTAGAACACATCCAGGGATATTGTTGGGTCCCATGGAAGCTGTATTATTGGCCTTGGACAATGCAGCTCTAGCCTGTGCTGCAGTAATGCTGAGTGCATGGCATTCATTCGGTATTGTGATTGGCCCATTGGAGGGGCAAAGTTGGCAATGAATCTGTCGGTCAGTATGTTGGCAATATCTGTTGGCTCATTATAGGAGGTACCATTGTGCAGTAACTCAGAGCAAACCTGGGTATTGCCATGGAGATTCTTGATATAACTATAGAAGGCTTTGTGGTTGTTTTTAGTGTCTGCAGCAATTCTGCCTTCATAGCTGGCTTTAGCGGTTTTGAAGCGGGATCTCAACATTTTGTTGAGGGTAATAAGGGAGTTTTTCCAGTTTTGGGACTTCACCTCTTTCTGCAACAGGTTCTTCTTTCTGTTGTAGAGTTTATTAATGGCACGAGACCACCAGATTGGCTTTTTTTTTTGGAGGAGAGCTTCTTGGTTCTGTTGGTTATGGCTAGTTCCATGCATTTATGTGTGTGTTCGTACAGTGCATTGATGTATGATTTGGCAGTCATGCATCCATTTTCCACTGACATGGGTGCTGTGAAGTTAGCCACCTCTGTTTTTAGGAGCCCAAAGTCAGCTTTGGAAAAGGTTTTCATGGTGGTTACCTTTGTGGGGGGTGTGGGTGAGATGTGGATTTCCATGGTAATTAGTTTGTGGTCGGATCTAACCAGGGAGGAATTGACTATTGGTGTGGAGCAACAGTTGTCCATGTTAGTAATTACCAGGTCAAGGATGTTGTTTCCTCTAGTGGGGGTAAGAATGAGCTGTTCCAGGGCATTGGAATTGATGAATTCCAGGAAGCGTTGGGCCAGTGTATTGGTGCATGAGTAGCTTTCCCAGTTGATGGAGGGGGTAGTTGAAGTCACATGGTATGAAAGTGTTGGTTTGGAACCTAATAGTTTCCAGGGTGCTTAGGAATGTGGAGTGATAGTCTTGAGACATGGCTGGGGACCTATAGCAGGCTATGACCTGAATCGTCGTTTTACCCAATGTTAGTTGTACCTGAAGTATCTCAGATGTGTTATGCTGGAATACTAGTCTGGAAGTGTGCATATCCTTTATGAATATGGAGACACCACCACCTTTGGAGCTTCGGTCCATGTTCTGGGGCAGAAAGGTGTGGAATGAGTTATAGCCTGGTAGCACAGGGGTGCTTTCTGCTCCTTTAAACCAGGTCTCCATTACAGCACAAATATAGATCCATTTTGAGGAGTGCTTTGGGCAAGTGCATCTTGAGATTTAGACTTCTAGCATTGAGCAGCATGACCCTCAGATTGCATTTATTTATATCTGTTACAGTGGTAATTTGGTCTTTGGAACATTGCCTAAAAAAGGCACTATAGGGGTGACAAGAGTCTTAGCCAGTATCCGGAAACCCACGGGTGACAGATGCAGGGTATCTTTGGCAAAGCATTGAGGTCTGTCAATCATGTCATCTCAAGTAGACAGATACTGGATCCCCTTAGAATGACACCAGAAACTTAGCCAATTGTTGAAGTGAATCATTTTCTTCTTGTACTGCGGTATTATTCTGGACAACGGTAGGATGCTGCTCAGGGCTAAGGTCATACCCGCATGGGCTACATAATCCGAGAGCTCCTCCATGTCCCTTTTCATGTAGTCCAGAGAGGTGCATGTCAGGTCATTCACACCCACATGGACAGTGACAGAGTCATACTTGTACTTGTTGTGGAGTGACCTGAGTGCATGTGTTATGTGTCAGATTATGACACCTGATAGACAGATGACTATTACAGTCTCCTTATTCAACCTAGAGAGTGGAACATCAGTGTGCCTCACTATCAAGTCGCCTATGATTAGTGTATTGGGCAAGCTGTTTTGCCTTAGGGGCTTAGGTTGAGAGGCCCATTATGGAGGTGAGCTATGTGTCTTGTGGTTTGTGCTATGCTGTGGTGGTCGAGTGCATTTCTGCCTTGGAGGTCTCTGCTGTTTGGGTCGAATTCTATTGTAGAGCCTCCACAAAGGTGGGTGTGTGGTTTGTGTTTTTAGGTGAGACCTGTGATGGTGGGTGTTCTGGAGGGCTATGTGTTGCATATGGTGTGGTGCAGGTGTTGACCTTCTCCTCTTGACTAGCTATTCCGGTCTTGGATTGAAAGTGAATGGCTTCCAATTTAGATATATAAGCGCACCTTTCACAAGTTATAGTGTTGGGAGGTAAGAGGAGAGGGTTGTCTTTGTACATGAGGCAGTTGCTACACTGCCTCAGAATGCCTAAGTTCACCAGGTTAATAGGAGAAAGCACAAGGAACTGACCTTTAGACATGGCAGGAGGGATGGTCATTATTATTAAGTGCTGGAGCTGTTTCCTTATATATTCCTTTTACAGGAAAAATGTCACTTAAGGTGTCTGAGTCTGTACAGAGCGCTGCCAAACACTTGAGGGGAAAGTAATACGTAGACCCTGAAAATTTAGGGATGCAGTATTTAGGCAGATATTCTGAAGTTAGAAAGAAATCAAGCAGTACTTCCTGAAAACAATGAATTAGCTTGTCAAGAATGATGAAAAGAGGGGAGTCGCATGAATGGCTACTGCCTGGCTACTACTAATGCTGGTCTCAGCACAGCTTCACTCTGTTGGGATACAATGCTCCTTTGCGTCTTCTCTCACTAGAAGCAAAATGTTAGCACCAATCCCAAGAAGAGAAGCAGGCCACAGCCTGTTTGGTGATCCACAGTCTTGTCCCAGATGATGCAAGGGTCTGAAGGCTTGTAGCCTTTTAATGGTGGATGCCTCTAATAACAACTAACGTTATACTTTTCTTACGCTCGTTTTATGTTTAACTCGTTATCATCCTCATTATATAAATCAGAAGTAACTCTAAACACCACATAAGTATTTCTGTTCATTTTATCAAATATTGTGGTTTCAAACATTTTGTTTAATCATCAATGTGTTTTGTGCTTTTCGTTTGATTAATAAAGCATTTTGTGTTTTACAAATCTTTCATATTGTTTTCTTTACAAAATAAATAATTTGTGCAAGTTTTGGTTACATGAAGTTCGTTTCTGGCCTTTTTTAAATTGTTTGAGCACTGTGTCACCCAGCTTGCTCCTTCACCGTTAACTCTGCACCTCATGGCTTGAAGAAGTTGTACTCTCCATCCCAGTTATGACACCATGTCACTCATCCAGTCAGGATAAAACAGATGAGCAGTTGTGGGTTTGGTTCAAGCAGCTTTATTATATCCAAACACATCAGGACTGAGGCTTAGTAACTTAAACTTAAATCAGCTTATAAACAGACTGACCACTGCACTCATACATGTTAACACTCTAGCTCTTTTCTCAAAATGGCACTGCCGCCTGCACGTACTCTCTATTTATCTGCACATGCCCTCACTTTGAAATGCTTCTTAAAGTTACAACACATGCTCTATTGTACAAATAATCATCATTATTACAAACTACTGTAGGGGACCCACAAGGGTCCATGCTTGGACCTCTCCTGCCTGACATATTTATAAATGATTTACAACTTGCTGCCAAGCATGCCACTCTTATATAATATGCAGATGACTCCATACTCATCTGCACAGCCTCTATCCTATAAAAACTTCAAGAAATTACTCTAGAATCCTTTACAGCCATATAATCCTGGCTAGACTACTCAAAATTCCTACTTAACCCCTAAAAAACAAAATTACTATTTTCACCCCAAAAAAATTCTCCCAAATCAAAACTCTTGTCAAATCACATCATTAAATAGCACCCTGATTGAACAGGTCCATAATACCAAACTCTTAGGAGTTATGTGTGATGACAACTTGATATCTGATTTACATTTCTGACCTTTTGTTAACATAATACACCAAAAGCTGAGCCTCTTGTATGGAACAAAACCCTACCTAACAGACAGAACTCGCAAAACCATAGCTAAAGCCTACCTCCTACCTACCCTACTGTATGCCTACCCACTCTTTATTAACCTACAGATGTCCACACAATCAAAGCTTATTTATCTGTTGACATTTGTTACTGGGAAAATCCGACTGGGCACAGGTGGCTTTTTTCAGAGGAAGCATAGGGAGAAAATCTCCAAGTTATCATATTTACAATACCACATATAATGCAGTTTCAGTTAATACACAGCATAATAGTCAAATTAATAACATTTTATTAATATTCAAAAACATTAAATTTACAAGCCTTGTATTGAGACTTCACAGAGAGAAGAGTGGTGTATAAGCTGGAACAATGCTACAATAAAATAGCTCACTCTGCTGCAAATCTCCACTTAGAACTAATCACTGTACTTCCCTCAAGCAATTAAATTGGACTGAACTCTCACATCACCCCCACCCCCCAATATAGTCAGCTACTACTAGCTCATACTGTAATATAGTACCCTGATAAGTATCCAGCACTAAAAGGTAGGCTTCAACACTACCACCCTACAATGGAATGAGCTCTCACATCACCCCCATTATAGCCAGACACTACTAGTTCATACTTTAATATACTACCCTGAAATGTATCCGGCACTAAAAGGTATGCTTCAACATTACCACCTTACCAAAGTTCTTCACTCTAAAGACAAACTCCTCCTCCTTGTGACTAAATCCCAAAATGCATTGGGAGCCTCCTTATACTCAGTTTCTGTAGGTACTTTCTGGAATGCCCTCTCACATGCTCTCAAGCTTCTTGAAAACCAACAGTCAACATCCTGGCTCCATAGTTGTACATCTCTAGGTGTAACAGCTCTTTCTTCTTCCTCTTCTACTATACTCTGTCCTCTCTGTCACTCTGTCTTCACCCACTCTACCTTCCACCTGTGCCTTTCTTAACTCTTGTAGCACTCATTTCATTTATATCTCATAATCAGAACAGCCTTTTGCTTTCTACCCTTCATAAATAATTCAGTACTATGACATCAGTCTTACTGAATAGTTATTTAACAATATCTGTATAAAGTATAATTAATATAAGAAGCCTTACTATTGTATGTATACTAATATATCTATTTTGGGATTGTAAAATTTATTTTAATTGTATTCTGCCTGACATTGTTAATATTGTATAACTTAAAAGCTTTTGTTTATACTGCATGTACTGGAGCTTTTCTCCCTGAGCCTCTGCTGAAAAGGGGCCTTTGTGCCCAGCTGGACCTTCCCAGTCAACAGATGTAAAATAAAAAATAAATAAATAAATGTTGCTAAGGCCTGGAACAAGCAAATCCGATATCTTATAAAGTCTCATAAGGCTAGTTATGAGACTAAATTAGCATCCCTAGCTAAAGACAATCACAAGGCATTCTTTAGCTACATATGAAACCTAAAAGAGAATTTCTAGCTGTGTGCCGAACTTATAGTGGACGGTACCATTCACAACCTGGTGAAATCACCAACCTGACAGATTTAGCAATAACTTCACTCCCCTGTCCCCACCAGCCATACCCAAAGCATTCCTGACACCAGTCCATTACTGAGTATTGGCAAAGGACAGGTCATACAAGCACTCTCCAAGGCCAAAATCATGGCCTCTATGGGACCAGATAACATCTGAGGTTGCTTTCTAAACAATCTAAAACAAGACCTAGCAGAACCACTTGGAACTCTCTTTAACCATAACCTGAGCACTGACTTTATTCTGGAAGAATGGAAAACAGCAACAGTAATCTCCTTCCACAATCGACCCAGGAAACTATTGACCCATAAGACTACCCAGGCTTATCTGCAAGGTCATGGAAAGAATCGTCATGGACTTTAATACACAAGGACCCAGCTGACCTTCAAACTCTTGACCCAACCCAGTTTGGTTTCATCAAGGGTAGGTAGATCTTGCTTATTAAAGATGGTGGACTTTGGGAATGTCACCAAAGCCCTGGATGAGGGCAAAGCAGTATATACCTTCTATCTTGATTTAGCCAAAACATTTGACACAATCCCCCTCTCAGATATCATTGAGAAACTCTCCCAGATGGGGATTAACCTATACGTCACTAGATGGGTAGCCAACTGGCTCACCAACAGAACACACACTGTCAAAGCTGGAGATTTTACCACCACCAGTAGACCAGTTATCAGTGGGGTACCACAAGGATCTATGCTGGGCCCTGTACTGTTTGGAATTTATTTCTCTGAGGTCCAGGTGAAAGTAGATGGCCTGTGGCTTACAAAGTTTGCAGAAGACTGCAAACTGGGTGTAATCATTGAGTCCCCAATGATGTAAACATAGTACAGAAGGGGCTGAGTCAGACAAATGCTTGGTGCCAAAGTCATGGAGGAAAGCTAAGCACAAAAAAAGACTTCATTATCCCCTTTGGCAAAGAAGTAGCCCCTGCTAATTATGATATAGATAGCACCCCTCTAACCACAAACCCAGTGCTGCTAGACATGGAACCATAGGTTGATAGCAATCTAATCTTCAACCACCATCTGTCCATAGTGGTAAGTAAACCTTCTACATTGCACATCTCATAAATAAGAGCATTGGATCCAGGACGAAAGAGGTTATAACTCCACTGTACTCAACCTTTATCAGACTGCTAATTGAGTACACTGCTCATTTCTGTACATCTCAGCAGAAACCTGCAGCAACTGGACAGACCACAGAGGTTTCTAACCAAGACAATCCAGGGCCTCCAAAATGTGACTTACATAAAAAGACTGAAAGCTCTGTCACTCTACTCTGTATCACACAGGCTGCTGTGAAGTGACCGATGCCTGGCATACAGAGCAGCCTCTGACTCTGCCCTAATGGAAATGCTGTACATCCACAAATGTCAAGGGCTTCATATGCAAATGCATAACAGTTTCTTGAGGCTCTTTTACTAAACACTTTGTTTGTACCAGTGTAAATAGTATAACATGCTGCTACTCTTAAACCCAATACCCTTCCCACCCAGGTGATAATTTATTATTTCAGTTAGTTTTTACAGCACTTCTCTCTCATTCCCCTTTCAGAGACCTTAATGTAATAATCTTTTGTCTCCATCTTTTCAGTTAGTAGCCACTGTCCCTGTGAACAGGTTCTCTCTCAGCCCCTCACTTGCTGAATCCTTGGCCATTGACCACATCTGCAGTGAAGAAACCAGCCACAAGGACTCAAGGGCTTTAAAAAGAAAATAAGTTACTGTCAAGGACGAAAGAGGTTATAACTCCACTGTACTCAACCTTTATCAGACTGCTAATTGAGTACAATGCTCATTTCTGTACATCTCAGCAGACACCTGCAGCAACTGGACAGACCACAGAGGTTTCTAACCAAGACAATCCAGGGCCTCC
Organism: Protopterus annectens; assembly: GCF_019279795.1. Lineage (NCBI taxonomy): Eukaryota > Metazoa > Chordata > Ceratodontiformes > Protopteridae > Protopterus > Protopterus annectens. Next base: position 39,299,973 of record NC_056746.1, on the reverse strand, counting down.
AAAATGTGACTTACATAAAAAGACTGAAAGCTCTGTCACTCTACTCTGTATCACACAGGCTGCTGTGAAGTGACTGATGCCTGGCATACAGAGCAGCCTCTGACTCTGCCCTAATGGAAATGCTGTACATCCACAAATGTCAAGGGCTTCATATGCAAATGCATAACAGTTTGCTGAGGCTCTTTTACTAAACACTTTGTTTGTACCAGTGTAAATAGTATAACATGCTGCTACTCTTAAACCCAATACCCTTCCCACCCAGGTGATAATTTATTATTTCAGTTAGTTTTTACAGCACTTCTCTCTCATTCCCCTTTCAGAGACCTTAATGTAATAATCTCTTGTCTCCATCTTTTCAGTTAGTAGCCACTGTCCCTGTGAACAGGTTCTCTCTCAGCCCCTCACTTGCTGAATCCTTGGCCATTGACCACATCTGCAGTGAAGAAACCAGCCACAAGGACTCAAGGGCTTTAAAAAGAAAATAAGTTACTGTCAAGGACTCAAGGGCTTTAAAAATAAAATAAGTTACTGTAGGTGTCTAGCTATGCTTCCCTCTTAGCCTGCTACTGTAGAAAGTATCTGGTCTAAAGCAAAAATAACTGGCTCTACCCATGGCTAGGGACAGCAGCTGCTCCCCACCCCCATCAGCTGTAAGTACATTCCACAGTTAAACTTTTTCTTTTTATTTATCAGTAAACCAAGATAAAGTTCGAGGTGAAAAAGGTAACCCAGTAGATACAATAGAATTGGCCACTTGTAAAATAGAGACAAAAAGGAACTTAAACTGCCACTTTTTGTCTGCTTCAACCTAGGTATCTACCCAGAAAGGACACAGCTGAAATCAGGTCTATAGATTGTTTTTAGCAGCATTTGCTGCTCAGTTTCTCCTGAGTGCAACCTGCACTGCTCTTCTACCCTACTCCATTCCCACCCACCCTTATTCAATTACATTTATTCCTAGCCAACCACACTCACTGCTTCTCTCACCTGATTAAAATTCATCAGCACTCCTCACCAATTATCCACTCATAGGACACACCTTAGACACATCCTCTAGTTAATTAAGACCATATCCCACCTGCATTCACTTCCATAATCACCTCTCCTTACTCCATCGCACTTTATTCAACCAAAATACACTTACCAACTAATACACACCCAACTCATTCTTACTATACTCACTGACTTTCTACTACACCATGCTCATACTTCATTGTGTAGCACTATTCACTCTTAGCACGTTGTCCTACCTTATATCCTATCACACAAACTTAAGTTACACCCAGCACACTTACTTCCATCACCCATATAATCCATTCAAAGTTAAATCAATTACATTTGCCATTAGCCCAGCTATCTACAATTACATAGCTTTAGATCTTGCCCCCTCAAATGGTTCCCCCAATATACTACCCTACAGGCAACCTTGCAATACAATAAACTAATACTCAAATATCTAAAGAACAACTACTTAACAGCCATCCTACTCAGTCTTAGTGGAGACATTCTCCCCAACCCTGGAACCTCACCCTTTCTGGACAACACAATCAGTGCTCAAAACCACTCTCTTAATATCCCCAGAAAAACAATGATCTACTCATAATAAACTTAAACATAAGAAGCATTTTAAACAAAATACAGGAACTTCATGTAAGCCTATATCTATATTCCCCTGACATAGTCCTTCTGACAGAAACCTGGCTCAAGCCAGATATCATTGATAATGAAATTTTTCCCACTGGCTATAGCATTCTCAGGCAAGATAGGAAAACAAAAAGGGGTGGCAGTATAGCCCTGCTCTTCAAAAAACATCTTACATTAGAGAGGGTTAACCTTAACCCCCCCCCCCCAATATCTCCAACTTAGAAATACTCTTGACTAAAATAAAACTCTACCAAAATAAACATATCAACATCATAGGTACCTATATTCCTCCTGGCAACAACATAGACAAACTTGAAACCATCCTACAATGGTCCTCCAATAACCTCCCACAAGAGACCATTAAACTAGGGGACTTTAATATTAACTGGTACTCTTGCAACTCTGACCACCTTACCACCCATATCAACCTCTACAGCTTTACCCAATTAGTTCAAACCACAACAAGGTTTGATAAAACTACTAAAAAGGAAACTATTCTTGACTGGATTCTCACCAACTAAATAATACCACTGAACCTTGAAACTCTAACCATCGGTCTGGAAGCCACCATTTTAAGCTTAAAATAATACCACTGAACCCTAGTGTATTTTTCCCTGCGTTTTTCTCCTGGCCACAGTACAGGCAACACAGGTTTGAGGACCTTAACAGATACCCTGCAACTATAACCATCAGTCTTGAAGCCACCATTTTAAGCTTAAAATAATACCACTGAACCCTAGTAGATTTTTCCCTGCGGTTTTCTCCTGGCCACAGTACAGGCAACACAGGTTTGAGGACCTTAACAGATACCCTGCAACTATAACCATCAGTCTTGAAGCCACCATTTTAAGCTTAAAATAATACCACTGAACCCTAGTGGATTTTTCCCTGTGGTTTTCTCCTGGCCACAGTACAGGCAACACAGGATTGAGGACCTTAACAGATAACCTGCAACTCTAACTATCGGTCCAGAAGCCACCATTTTAAGCTTAAAATAATATCACTGAAGTATATGTCCCAGTGAATAACTACTACATGCTAAGCTAATCTTTAAATTAATGCTAAAATGTATAAGCACAACAGGAATTTACAGTGTTTTTTTTTTTGCTAGTCACCACGAAAAGCAGATGCCAGCAGCCCCTATCCTTTCTCTTTGGTTACCCTCTAACCTCATACTGTTTCTGTGTATATTTCCCTGTTCTGTACTTTACCCTTCCCTGAATTCATTTGTAGCCTCACTCATAACTGCCTTTGTTAGTGCACCTGCCCTATTTTACTGTCTTCAGACTCTTACATACTGTTTTTTTTATTTTTGCCCTGCTTTTAGCTGCTAGTAAGACCTATCCCCCCAACCAAATCCCCTCTCTATTGTAGCTTATTTTAACCATACAGCACTGGGTTTGCTTCAAGTAAATCTACTTGTGTAGCTTGAGGCCAGTGTCCTTTTGTAAGCATACTTCTGCTCATATTTTATTTATTTTTTATTTATTTCTGGTGACTATACCTTTAGAAACTTTATATCCTTGTCTCTCAAGCTAGTTTTTCACTATCTTTTTCTGATTGTTCCTCTGACTTCATCTTAACCAGGGTGCTAGCCCTGCTCCATTTGCCCTCCCTATGCTCGGGCTCACTTCACTCCCCTACCCTACCCTCATTCTCACCCACCCCATTACAATTACCTTTATACCTAACTATCACTCCCCTTCCTGTCCCACTAGCCACTATAATTCCACTTCCTGCCTATTGCCACAACCACCTTACTAATCTATCAATCTTGTCAACTCCACTTCCTCTATACCACTGTCTCTACCTAATCTATCTGACCATATTTTATTCCATGTATTATTTTCTAATATTTTCTACACTACTCCTTATTCTCCCTATCTGCACCTCTTACCACTTCAATCTCTCTGACCCACTCCAATGTTCACCAACTTCTCACTCATACAACATATATTCAACGACTTCTTCTTTTACTATCTCCCCTAATCTCTTTACTACCTCTACCTCAAGTCTATATAAACTATCCATAATACAGTTTTTTAAACCTTCACACAAAGCTAAGTCAAAACTATACAAACTCCATCTAGCATCGACTACACACTCTCTCCTCACCAAAAACCTACTTAGTTCTGGAGATATCATCCCAACCCTGACCCCTCTTTTTCTCTCCCCACCCTCACTCTCCCCAAAACTACCTCTACACTGCCCCATCTTACTCCTCTAATGGCCACCAACCTCAGTCACAACAATAATCTCCATCCAAATACTTAACTATTTACTCATTGAATATTCAGAGTCTAGCAAATAAAGTTACTGAACTGCACTCGTGGATAGCTCTCAATACCCCTCACATCCTCTCCCTATCTGAAACCTGGCTCAAGCCACACATCTCAAATGGTGAAATACTCCCGCCAAGTTATAATATCTTCCGATCTGACAGACCTGTAAAAAAAGGGGGTGGCATGGCCATCCTCTCCTCAAACAACCATATCATCTCACCTTACCCTTCCCCAATTCCTGACTTCCTCCAAGCTGAAATCATCATCCTTAACTGCCATCTGAATCCCCACAAAAAAACTTGCAATTGCCTCTATTTACCTCCCTCCTGGTAACAATCTGCCCATTCTTGAAAACATCCTATCCTGGTTCTCCCACAACATATCATATGAGACACTTATCCTTGGTGATGTCAACATTGATTGGGCCAAACTCACAAATGACTCCCCCAACTCAGTATCCACCTGCACAGCTTCCACAAACTTATAACATCTCCCACTTACTTCCATAAAAATTCCACCTCCAGCTCCATCATAGATGGAGCCTTACCAATTCCCCCCACCAATTACACAATCTCACCACCTTACCTGACTCCCTCAGTGATCATCTCCCCACCACCATCTTAAGACACTACTCACATATTCCTAAACCCCACCTTATCAAAGAGTGTTGAAAACTTTCAATTCATCCCAATTTAACACCATTCTCCACAACATAGATTGGTCCATTCTAAAATACCTCCCCCTAAACGATGCTGTAAGCACTTTCAATATCATCTTCATGAGTACTTTAAACTCCTTAGCTCCCTCTAGGAAGATCAGATTAAAATCAAATCATGCTCCCTGGCTCTCCAAGGAGACTAGGTCCCTTATGAAACAAAGAGATAGTGCTTGGAAAACCTGAACTAAAACTAAAACAACCACCTCTTCTTCAAGAATACAGGCAACTGAGGAACCTTGCAAAAAAACATACAACTAATGACAAAAAAGTTATACTATAGCTCTGCTCAGCTTAAAAACAAATCCAATCCTCGAAAATTTTGGCCAACTCTCAACAACATTCTCTATCCTGTAAAGCCCTCTAATCCTTCCCCATACCCTAACTCTTCCTCTCAGGAAACAGCTACCCTCCTGAATAAACACTTTATCGCTTCCATCCAAAATCTGATAACCTCTAAGCCAAACTCTACTTCGACACCCACCCCTCCAAGTCCCACTGACACAACTTTGTTTTCATTTGATCCAGTTCCCATTACTTACATCAAATCTCTGCTACTCAAGCTAAAACCTTGCTCTCCTTCCACTGACACATTCCTCAAACGTGCTGCTGACTCAATTGCCTATCCTATATCTATACTAATTAATCGATCTGTTCTAGAATCAACTGTCCCCACCCTTTGGAAATCTTTCTTTACTATCCCTCTTCATAAAGGTGGAAACTCCACTGACCCCTCAAACTACCGACCCATTGCCATTCTGCCCCCCCTCTCCAAGATATTAGAAAAATGTATTCACTCACAGCAGCTTCTCAATCACCTCCTCATGCACCACTTACTTACCCCTACACAAAATGTATTTTGTCCTCACCACAACACCACCACTGCCCTCCTCTCCTTCACTCATATCATTGCAGAGGCCTAGACAACAATAAGCTCATTTCCTGTCTCTTCCTAGATCTCTCCAAAGCCTTCGATACTGTCTCTCATCCTCTACTACTATCCAAACCTGCAAATCTCCACCTGCCCCCCTCCGCACTTGCCTGGTTTAATAGTTACCAATCTAGCAGGGAACAATCTGTCAAATGGCTCTCATCCTCCTCACCTTTCCTTCCCATCTCCACTGGTGTTCTCCAAGGCTCCATCTTGGGACCCCTTTTGTTTAACATCTTCACCAATGATCTTTACACCTCATGCAAAGAATCCTCACTTATTCAGTATGCCGACGACTCCACACTTATATCCATCTCAAATAACATTCCTGAACTACACTCCCTGACCTAACAGGCCCTACTATCCACTGAACAATGGCTCTCTCACATCCTACTGATCCTAAATCACAAAAATACTAAACTCCTACTTTTCCTTCCCCGTTCTCTTTCTCATCACAAAACCTCCTTTTTTATTACATCTTCTAACAATACAACTAGCCAACCTGACACCCACACAAAACTCCTAGGGGTCATTATCGATGACAAACTCAAGTACACCCTACACATACTCCAATGTATAAAAAAAACAAACCAGAAACTAGGTCTGCTATATCGGAACAAAAAATTCCTAACCCCTGAATCTAGACTTACCCTGGGCCAGGCACTCCTCCTCCCCTCCCTCTTATACGCCACCCCAGTTCTTACCAATATCCAGACCTCCACTCTAAACAAACTCGAACAGACTTACCATAAAATAGCCAGATTCATTACTAACTCCCCATACAACTCACACCACTGCATTTGTTTAAACTCTCTTCAATGGCTTGAACTTCCCCAATTTCTGCTATCTTATCAATTTCATATGCTACACTCTATTCTTTATAAAACCTCCTTCTGTCCATCTCTATCTTCCTTAGTCTCCATCTACATCCCATCCCGGACGCTCTGTACTTCTAACCAACAATTACTTGATATCTACCACCCAAAAAGGTCAGTGGGCAAACTACTCTACAAACACTCCCTTGCCCATGCTTGGAACAAACTTCCCCTTGACTTACGTTCAATCTCCCACACCTCACACTTTAAAAATGAACTAAAAGCTTATTTTCTCAATCCCAGGACCTGCCCTTGCCATGACCCTACCTAGTCTTCCTTTCCTTTATGTACCCTCAAAAGGAACATACTTAGTACCTCATTACACCTCTCTCTCCAGTGTGTCTACTGTGCATTTGCATAATTTTATACAAATAAAAAAAAATTATTGTTGACCTATTGAACTTTATCAATGTAAAATTGTTACTTAGCTTCTTTTTAATGCAGCTTTAACTTTATGCATGTAACCCAACATATGTGATTTTTTTTGCTATAACTGCTATTATATTAATATTGTTTAAAATTGTACTTGTTTAAAAATGTACTACTGGAGCTTTTCTCCTTGTGTCTCCACTGAAAATAGGCCACAAGCCCAGTTGGACAAACCTGGTTAACAAATGTCAATAAATAAATAAACTACTCCACACTTTCCTATAGTTCTGGTACCCTCCCTGATTCACTCAGTGACCACCTCCCAACATACATTATATGTCATCAGGCAAATCCTACAAAAGAATCCATCTGCTTACCAAATTCGGAACACCAAAAGTTTCAGGCCTCAAGATTTCGTAACATCCCTGAAGCTCTGCAACTGGAAACCCCTCAAAACTTTATCCCTGGACAGTGCAGTCAACTACTTTAACACCACATTTTAAATCTCTTAAATAACATGACCCCTATCAGGACAATACGAGCAAAATCTAATTACTCTCCTTGGCTCACTAAACAGACAAAATCACTACTAAAAGAAAGGAATAAAGCATGACATGAATGGACCCCCCCCCCAAAAAAAGCAATAGTTACTCACCAGAAGTATATCCAACTAAAAAACAAAGCCAAAACCAAAATAAGACTTGATAAGAAGAATTACTATACTCGCTTACAAGCTAAATACCAAAATAATCATCAACAATTCTGGACCATTTTAAATAAAATACTACAACCAGGTCAAACTAAGACCCCTCAACCAACAGCAAGCAACCCCCCAGTATGTATTGCTACCCAGTGTAATAAATACTTCATTAACTCCATCAAAATCATTACTAACCAAAACTTCCCATCACTGCCCATCAACCCAACCTCTCTATTAGATAACAACAACACATTCTCCTTAAAACCAGTCCCAACCCACAACATACACAAATACTTGCGCAGGCAAAAACCCACAACCCTGGCAGCTGACAACCTACCATCAACATACTTAAAAATAGCAGCTGAAGCCATCTCCTATCCAGTTTCCCTACTAATTAACCGTCCCATATCCGAGCAACGCATCCCCACTCTCTGAAATGTGTGTTCACATCCAAATACTTAACCATCTCCTAGACAATAAATTACTTACAAATACTAAGCACGGCTTTCGCCCCTACCATAGTACTACCACAGCCCTTATTAGCTTCACTAATACCATCAGTCAACTTAGAGTATCAACAATGTTTTTAGAATTATCAAAAGCCTTCAGTACAGTGTCTCATAACAAACTGCTGACTGCCTTGTCCAAACTGGACCTAAGCTACTCCACTCTAGCCTGGTTTCAGAACTACCTCAAAGATCGACAACAAGTGGTATGGTGGAGCAAAGCTCTTTCTTCCTTACAACCAGTGACTATGGGTGTGCCTCAAGGGTCTATTCTCTGCCCCCTACTTTTTAACCTGTTTACAAATAATCTCCATAATGCTACAACTCTAGCCACCCTTATACAGTATGCAGATGACTCCACTGTCATATGTTCTGCCCCAACT
>NC_056746.1:39264068-39286568 GCF_019279795.1 Protopterus annectens | reverse complement strand
GTCAAATCTTATGTTGTTGTCAATTTCAACTCCTAAAAGTTTAGTGTGAGGTGAGGGCAAGACATTGGTGTTGTTTGTTGAAACAATGTTAAATGTGGTGATGGGTACAGTTGTTTCAGTGGGTTGGAATAGCATGAGTTTTTTTTTTGTGGAGTTCAGAATTAGGTGGGAGTTTTTTAGCTATGTTTCTACTGCTAGGAAGGACTCTTGTGTTCGTGTTTGTAGTTCATGTATGGTAGTAGCAGCACATATCACTATCAAATCATCTGCATACTGGATGACTGAGGCATGTGGGGCTGAGGTATGAAGGTTATTTGTAAATATTGAGAGAGTAGGGGCCTAATATAGAGCCTTTGAAAACTCCTAGGGTCCCAAGAAGAAGAGGTGATAGATTTTGTTGCCAACATACTGCTTGATGACACCCAGTTAGGTAGTCCTGTAACCATGTAAGAGTAGACTGATGTAAATTCAGTTCAGAGACATTTAGAAGTTTGCAATGTAAGACCATATCAAAGGCTTTCTATAGGTCTAGAAAGATAGAGGATACATATCTATTGTTGTTTCTGTGAAGGTTAACAGTATTAGTAAATGACATTGCTGCAGTGGTCATACTGTGATATGAGTGAAAACCAGTTTGTTAGTAGGCAGGTAGTCTGTAATTTGTGAACAATTCTCTCTAGTATCTTAGACAGTGGAGATAAGATTGAGATTGGACGATAGATAGATTTGTTGACGTATCTCCTTTATGAAGTGGAATAATGTGAGATGTTTTCCAAATGGTAGGGACTTGGTGTTCTGCTATGGATCTGTTGATAAGAATGCATACATGGGTAGACAATTCCCTCAGCAGTTAGTTTTAAGTTAGTTTAGGTAAGTTGTCTGCAACTAGTGTAGTGGGGTTTAATTTCTTAAACAGCTTTATTATTGTTCCAGCTGATACAGGATGCAGGGAGAAGGTGGAGGTGATTCTACTTGGAGCAGGACTACTTGTGACAGGAGTGGAGGTTTGATTGTTGGACAGGGCTAAAACAGTTTCAGTAAAGTATTTATTGAACTGAGTAGTAAAGTTGTCTGAGTTAATATTAGTAGGGAGGGGTGCATGCTGGCTTTGCCTGGTAGGAGTATCTCATTTATTGCTAACCAAAATTTGTGTGGGTTACTTTGGTGCGTAGTTTGTATATTGGGTTAATAATTTATCTTGTCTGGCTTAATTTGTTTCTTTGCTTTGTTTCTAAGTTCCCAATAGGATTGCATTGCAGTTTGGGATTTGGTTTTGTACCAACATTCCCAGGCCTTGTCTCTTGTTTTTAAGAGAGACCTAGTTTTTTGTTTAGCCATGGGGCAAAGTTGGATTTAACATATATAATCCTGGGAGAATAAGAAATGTAGTACTAAAATAATCTGTAGCTTGTTCTAGTAGAAGTAGTTCAAGTGATGTCCAGTTACAGTGTTTGAGAATGTCTGTGAAGTTGTTGGGGTTAAGGTGTTTTTGTTCCTTATTTGTCAGATTATTACTACTGCTCAATATCTGAGTTGTTTGGCTTCTGCTACATACTTACAATCAACTGCATTACTAGCTGAGTTAAGTACAAACTTGCAGTGTTAAAGATTGTACTGCACTTTATTTTTCTATTTAATTGTTTCATTGGTTATTGTGGTCTGTGTCTCTCTGTAGTTATTTATTTTTCTATTTAATTGTTTCATAGAATACCGTGGTCTCTGTCTCTGGAGTTAGTGGGGGCTATTGTGTTTCACTTCATTGATATTTAGTGTTAAACTCTTAGCCTAGAGGGTTTGTCTGTATTTACAAGTGTCAGTCACATATCTTTGAATTTATTACTGCTCAATATCTGAGTTGTTTGGCTTTTGCTACATACCTACAATCAGCTGCATTACTGGCTGAGTTAAGTACAAACGTGCAGTGTTAAAGATTGTAATTAATTTTATTTTTCTGTCTATTTATTTGTTTCATTGAATATTGTGGTCTGTGTCTCTCTATAGTTATTTATTTTTCTATTTAATTGTTTCATAGAATACTGTGGTCTCTTTCTCTGCAGTTAGTTTCCTGCCCGTCCTCCCTGTTCTTGTTTCGGTATTAATCTTGGTGGCTTTGGAATCACCCGCCTCTCCTGTAAACTTGTGTTTGAACACTCCTCCTGGGTCTATCTCATTCTCTCACTCAACCGAGTACAGGGAGATCACACTTTGACTTCAGACACTCCTACCAGTCCCATCTGTTCAACTCTGTCCCAGCTCTATTCCAGTCTAGTGTCACTATCTCATTCTTCCTAATGCAGAGAGAGAACATTTGGAAAGGGTAAGCCACTTAGGTCCTTACTTTTGAATTATCTTCTGTTTCTCCTTTCTCCCTTTCCACATTGAAAAAAAAAATTCTAAGCTTCTTTCCTGCCTTTCCTGTAACTTGTCTAGTCCAGATACAGATTTGCTGTAACCAGGACTGTTTGTAAGCTTCTGAGCCTCCAAAGCCTTTCTGTGTTGGAGGAAAGCCTTCTAGCTTATCAATGGGAGTGGTAAGCACTAGGTAGCCTATCTAACACAAGAGTGGTTTCTGGCCTAGAAATTGTAGTTTATTGGCCGTTTGGGCAGTTTTTCCATCTCTTTTAACATTCTGGTTTAATAACCTGCATTTGTGCTTGTTTTCCCCCTTTTCTGTAACTAGTCTAGTCCAGATAAAGAATTGCTGTATTCAGGACTGTTCATAAGCTTCTGAGCCCCCCAAGCCTTTCTGTGTTGGAGGGAAGCCTTCTAGCTTACCAGTGGGAGTAGTAAGCACTAGGTAGCCTATCTACCACAAGAGCTGTTTCTGGACCAGAAATTGTAGTTTATTGGCCGTTTGGCAGTTTTTCCATTTCTTTCAACTTTCTGGTTTAAAAGCCCGCATTTGCACTTGTTTCCCACCTTTCCTGTAACTAGTCTACTCCAGATACAGATCTGCTGTATCAAGGACTGCTTGTAAGCTTCTGAGCCCCTCGAGCCTTTCTGTGTTGGAGGGAAGCTTTCTAGCTTATCAGTGGGAATGATAAGCACTAGGTAGCCTATCTACCATAAGAGTGATTTCTGGCCCAAAAAATGTAGTTTATTGACTATTTGGGCAGTTTTTCCATCTTTTTCAACTTTCTGGTTTAAAATATCGTGTTTGCACTTGTTTCCCACCATTTCTGTAACTAATCTAGTCCAGATACAGATTTGCTGTATCCAGGACTGTTTGTAAGCTTCTGAGCCCCCCAAACCATTCTGTGTTGGAGGGAAGCATTCTAGCTTATCAGTGGGAGTGGTAAGCACTAGGTAGCCTATCTACCACAAGATCCAGGTACAGATTCTTAGTTTTAGCACTTGAATTTGCTTATTTGTTCTCAGCACTTGTTCAGAACTTGTTGTTAGCACTAAATAAGCTACAAATTACTACAGCACTCAGCCTTCCTCTTTACCCAGAGGAAAACAGTTTTTGTACTTACTTTCCTCACTTGCTTAGAGAAAAATAGTTCTTATACTCACTTTCCTCACTTGTCTAGAGGAAAGTAGTTTTTTATTCAGGCATGTTCAAGGGTCAGCTCCCAGTGTTCTCTCCTGTCTATCTGATGAATCTAGGCATCTTAGGGAAATGTAGCAATTGCCTCATGTACACAGACAACCTTCTCCTCCTACCACCCAACACCACAACCTGTGAGAGATGCACTTATCTAGCCAAACTGGAGGTAAACCTCTCTCCAACCAAGACTGAACTTGACAATCAAGAGGAGAAGGTAAAGACTTGCACCACACCACACTCATCACATAAACCCACTAAATCTACACCACCAAAATCCACACATAGAAACACAAACACCTTCCCAGATGTTCTCAATAATAATCTGCTCAGGCAACAGAGACCTCCAAAGCAGAACTGCAAGCAACCTCCACCACCCCAACACAACCCAAATGACACATAGCCCACAGACTCAGTGTGTCAATAAACCACAGCCCATAAGGCAAAACAACATACCCAACACACTAGTCATAGGTGACTCTATAGTCAGGCACACTGATGTCCCACTCACCAGGCTAAACAAGGAGAATGTTACTGTCAGCTGCCTGTCGGGTGCCAGGATCCACCACATAACCCACACACTCAGGTCACTCCACAACAAGTACAAATAGAAATGTGTCATTGTCCATGTTGGTGTGAGCGACCTGAGATTTACCTTCCTAAACTACATGAAAAGAGACATGGAAGCCCTCTTTGATCTTGTAGCTCAGGCAGGTATGACCCTAGCCCTGAGTAACATCCTGCCATCTCCCAGAATGATACCGCAGTGCAAGTACAAAATGATTGACTTCACCAATTGTCTAAGCTTCTGGTATCTTTCAAAGGGGATCCAGTATCTGTCTGCCTGTGACGACATAGTTGACAGACCAGGATGCTTTGCCAGAGATGGCCTGCACGTGTCGCCCCTGGGATTCCGGATACTGGCTAAGGGTCTTGCCGCCCGTATAGTGCCTTTTTTAGGCAAGGTTCAAATGACAAATTCACCACCATAACAGGAACAGGAAAGCAAAAACTGAGGGTAATACTACTCAATGCTAGAAGTCTAAATCTCAAACTGCACATACTCAAGGCACTCCTTAAAATGGAGAACATCGATATCTGTGCAGTGACTGAGACCTGGTTCAAGCCTCTAGAGAGCACCCCTGCATTACCAGGCTATAACTCATACCACACTTTTCGGCCATCTAACCTGGACCAGAACACCAAAGGCAGAGGTGTTTCCATATTCATTAAGGATATCCACATCTCCAGGCTAGTTGCGCAGCATAATGCATCCGAGGTTATCCAAGTGCAACTAACTCTGGGCAAAACTGAAATCCAAATTGTAGCTTGCTACAGATCCCCCACCATGCCCCAGGATTCCCAATCCTCTTTTCTTGATATACTGGAAAATATTAGGGTTCAACCAAGCACCCTAATAATTTGTGATTTCAACTACCCCACCATTAACTGGGAAAACTACTCATGTACCAACTCCTTCGCTCAATGCTTTCTGAAATTCATAAATACCAATGCCCTGGGTCAACTTATCCACACCCCCACCAGGGGCAACAATATCCTAGACCTAGTCATTACCAACATGAGTGACTGGTGTTCCACACCTGAAGTCAACTCCTCGTTGGTCAGATCCGACCATAAGCTAATCACCCTACATATCTGTATCCCACCCCCTCCCACCATTAAGGAAACCATGGTAAAAAAATTCTCCAAAGCCAACTTCATGCTTCTTAAGACAGAAGGGGCAAACTTCATGACACCCATACAGATGGACAATACAGATACAACTACTGAATCCTACACAAATGCACTCTATAAGCACTTACACGAGTGCATAGATCATGCTATCCCAAACAGAACCAAGACGCTATCCTCCAAAAAAGGAAGACAATGTGGTGGTCCCCTGCCATAAACAAACTCTACAACAGAAGGAAGAAACTCTTGCAAAAGAGAGTAAAATCCCATGAGTGGAGGAGCTCCCTGGTCAGCCTCAGTAAGAAGCTGAGATCCCTTATAAGATCCTCCAAAGCTAGCTACGAAAACAAAATCACCACTGATGCTAACAGCAACCACAAAGCATTCTATAGCTATTTCAAGAATCTAAATGTCAACACCCAAATCTGCTCTGAGTTACAGCACAATGGCACGGAAATTACAGAACCAACTGATATTGCCAACATCCTGGCAAATAGGTTCAGTCCTAAATTTACCTCCCACCACCACCTAAATGGCCCATATCTATACAGGAAGAATGCAGAGTCCCTGTAATCACATCTATGCAGGTAAAAGCTGCACTCTCTAAAACCAAAAAAAACACAGCATCCATGGGACTGGACAACATCCCAGGCTGTGTTTTACATGAACTGCAGAATGAACTGGCTCCCCACCTAAACACCATGTTCAGTCATAGTCTCGCATCAGGCTTTGTGTCCACTGAATGGTGCACAGCAACAATTATCCCACTCCACAAAGGGAGAGCCACCACTGACTCTGGGATCTATCGTGCTATTAGCCTGATGAGCCTGGTCTGCAAGGCCATGGAACGTATCATCATGGAACTCATAAACAAAGACATTGGTAACCTCCAAATTCTGGACCCCACCCAGTGCGGGTTTGTGAAAGGCAGATCATGCCTTCTGAACCTGATCGACTTCTTTGAGGCAGCCAGCAAAGCCGTAGACGAGGATAAGCTGGTTCACACAGCCTATTTTGACCTTGCCAAGGCTTTTGACACCATCCCCCATTCTGGAATTATAGCTAAACTCACTAAACTAGGTATAAATCCCTACATCACAAGATGGGTTGCCAACTGGCTCACTGACAGAACCCACACTGTAAAAGTTGCAGACTCCAAATCTGACTTCAAACCAGTGACAAGTGGAGTACCACAGGGTTCAGTCCTGGGACCTCTCCTGTTTGGTATCTACTTCTCTGAAGTACAGGCTAACACAGAAGGCCTCTGGCTAATGAAGTTCACAGATGGCTGCAAACTAGGAGCCATAGTCGAGTCCTCAAATGATGTGGACATACTACAGAAGGGCCTCACTGAGACAGATGCCTGGCATCAGAGGCATGTCCTCAAGCTCAATGCCAAAAAGTGCATTGTCATCCCCTTTGGTAACAACTCTGTACCCATGAATTACCACATAAACTGCAGTCTACTTAACGCCAAATGTGTGATAAGAGACCTTGGGACCCAGGTGGACAGTAGTCTCTCCTTTGATAATTACATCACCACAGTAGTCAGGAAATCCTTTTTATGTGGCACACCTCATCACAAAAGGGTTTTTATCCTAGAAAAAAGAGGTCATTGTTCCCCTCTACTCAGCACTTATTAGACCCATTATAGTGTGCAATGCCCCTTTTGGAATTTACTTCACAAGACATCTGCAGCAGTTTAAAAGGCCACAAAGAGGATTACTAGCCTCAAAGAGATGCCCTACACTGACCATCTCAAAAAACTCCAGCTTTACTCTGTAGCATATCGCCTACTCCAAGGCGATCTCTGCCTAACATACAAAGCTATGTCAAACCCAGAGCTGGATATGCTCCACTTAAAGAAATCCCAGTCTCTCTGAGCTACACGCTCTAGGGACCTAAACCTTGTCAACACAATAAACAGAGCATGCTGGAGGGATAGATTCCTGTCCCAGAGACTTCCCATACTCTGGAACAAGCTACCCATCTATGTCAAGCAAAGTTCCTCATTAGCACTCTTCAAGAAAAATCTTGATATGAGTGGATGGGAAATAGGAAATACACAACGGGGATCACTTCTGTGGATCTGCTTGACAGGGGCACAGTAAATTAACTTTTTGGGTGGCGTAAGCCAGGGATCCTTATTGGATAGGCTTACTTAGTCCCTTGGGCCGATAGCCTAGTACCTACCTATGAACCTATGAACCTATAAATCGTTTTGTTGGGTTACTTCATTGTCTGAGTAGGTAGTTTGGGAAATGGTCACCGAGGCTGCCAGGGAGACAACCAGAGTAAGGAGTGGGCTGGCTTATTTTTTAAGATCCAGTTGAGAGTGGAGTGCTTATTGGATTATTTGTCAATCCTTGTGGGTTTTTGTATGACTTGGGTGAAGCCATACAGGTTAATGTGATTGGTGGAGTTCTGGGAATTGCAGTCTGACCAGTCAATATTAAAGTCACCCATAATTATTGTTTCCTGAGGGAGTGTTTTAATGGTCCAAATCAATATATTTTCTAATGTATAGATGTTGTCCCCTGGTGGGATATAGGCTCCTATTATGTTTATATGTTTTTTGGGTTAATGTTAAATATTACTTCAGAATTGTCAAAGATGGGGATGATATGACACAGGGCCTCTAGGGAAAAGTGATTTTTAAAATGTAGTGCTATGCCACCACCTCTTTTGTCTTTCCTGTCAAGACATATAATATTGTAACCTGGTGAGAGAATCTCATTATTGGTAATATTTGGCTTTGGCCAGGTTTCAGTGATTAGTATGATGTCAGGTGAGTAAAGAGAGAGGTTTGCATGCAGCTCATGGACTTTGTTGTTGATACTGCTAACATTAATATTTAATAGTAAGATATCATTTTTTCCCAGGGGGAATAATTGTTGGCTGTGAGTGGTTGATATTTTGGGGAGATGAGTAATTTGAAGATTATTAGAGTGACAGCAAGTAGGTATAGTTAGTTCTTATATTGAGGCAGAGGTTGGATAAGTGCAATTTTTGGGGGGGTGGTTGGAGTTTTGTGGTTAGGCATTGTAGCGGAATTGTTACAGTGTAGTTTGAATAATTTGTGTTTGTATATATAGAAAGGTGTGTGGTATATAATGTAGCCTAGAATGTATTATATAAGGTGGGATTTGGTGACTGGGTGGCCTGATTTGAGGGAGTGGCTAGTAATGGATACATTTAGAGATACTAGGGGTGGGAATGTGGTAGGGTAGGAGTGCAGAGTCAGCCTGAGCAGAGTGAGGATGAATGGAGCGGGCTGAAACCATGAAGTGGAGGACCATGTAATTGAACAAAACCTATCAGTCACCCAAGAAAGTGGCAGGTCAGTGCCAGTGATACTAAATCACAAGAAATTTAAATTCATAAATATTGTTGAAGAAGGTCTGAAAGTACTGGAAAGGACTACAAAAATGGAATCCTTAGAAAAACCTGCAGTTTATTCATCTATTTTGTTGATGTTTACAGCTACTGTAAAGAAGTAAAAGCAGATCTGAAAATACAAACCAGAGTCATTAATCAAAATAGTGAAAACACTCTGGCTCAAGTAGTTGTGCAAAATGCTTGTGATTCATACTGACATACCATTTACATGGCAAGTAAAAAAAATAAAATACCTTCCTTATCTGGCTTAAGTTAAATTCTGCACAACTATGTTCCCCATCAGTCATTGTTATCCATTGACCAAAAACTCCTGTCTGTCTACAAG
The DNA here is from genome assembly GCF_019279795.1 of Protopterus annectens. Taxonomy (NCBI): domain Eukaryota; kingdom Metazoa; phylum Chordata; order Ceratodontiformes; family Protopteridae; genus Protopterus; species Protopterus annectens. The sequence continues at coordinate 39,277,605 of NC_056746.1, read as the reverse complement.
CCTAGCAAATCTGCTGGGCATTGTCTGTACTAATATAAGGTTGCTAAGGCCTACAACTCCTTGACTGTATCCATCTGATCTATAACCTCCTTCCCATTTTTCAAAACCACTCTGAAAGACGTCTTACCTAAAATCTGGCTCTGTTCTTTCTCAAAACCAGGATAAACAATATCCCTAAATGTGAACAAGTACCTTTTCATTCCTTACACCTTCTAACTATCCCTTCTTCACATACTTCCTTACTGTTATTACATTTTCTTTCCTATAAACAAAAATTAACTTGAAAAGTTAAAACCACGAACAAAACAAGAAAGTGAGTTCAACAAACCACAGAAGCCAAAGTGGAATCCAAAAATAGCTTTACTGCAAACTTGTTAGCGCTTTCGTGTAGTAGTATCCAAACACTTCTTCAGACAAGTTTTAACATTTACAACCACAGTATAAATATACATCTCCATTAACACATTTATTCAATTAATTAGAAAAACAATTAAACCAATTTTTCAATTACTTATTGCCTGCCCTAGTTAAAAACAATACCATATTCAAGATACAATTTTTAAAAACAAGTGTTATACTACAATAATTTATTGAATTAAAAACCCGAGTCAATATAAATTGATTAAATACTAAAATATGTACTTTAATTACTAGAAGTCATATTTATGTTTTCTAACCACTGCAAGTCAAACCATTATAATTGCTTTATTATTTAATATTTGTATAAATAAATGAGTGAATATTATCCCAACCTACATATGCTAATTATAAACAGTTATTATTTGTAAAAAAATTTTTTTGATTACTTATTAAGAGTATATTATCTTATAAGGGCTTTTTGCTTTAATAAACATTTAATTGAACATGTTTCATTAATCCCAGGGTGGATGTGTGCATTTGTTTTTAGTTGCCACAGCAACTCACATTCTTCTAACTTTAAATGCCATGGTCCACCCCTGGGATTTGTTCTTATTTTCTGCACAGCATTGAACAAAAAGCTATGATTAATATTTTCTGAAATATGTTTTGCAAGTGCATTGGACATGATTCCCCTAGAAATCGCATACGTATGTTCATAAATACGTTGTTTTAAGTATCTTTCGTTTTTTCCGAAATAGAACGCAGAACAGGCTGTGCATGTGGCAAGATATACCACTCCTTGACTAAGACAATTACATTTCTCATTAATATAATATTTTACACCTCTAATGGAAAATGTTGATCCAGTTTTAATATATTTACAGTAACTACAGTGGCCACACTTGAACATTCCTTTGTTGACTTTGTATGTTCTAGGGGGAACTTCAAACATTGTTTTCAAAGATGGAGCCTTTCTGAAGATCACTATGGGTTTCTGTCCTATATTAACATTAGGGTTTAAGCCTTGTTTTAACAATTCCCAATTGTTATTTAGAATACGTCTAAATTCTACACTTAGCTCGTTGAACTGTGTGGAAAAACTAATGTTAAAGTTTTTTTGTTGTTGTTCTTCTTGAATATTTGTGGTAGTATCATCGGCAGCAGTCTCTACTATACTATCTGATGGACTGTGACTATCATCTGTTTTTAGAATGGGTCCTAATAGACCAATAAATCTCTTTCTTGTTACTTCTTGAATAACTGAGTTTACTAATCTTCGGGGGTACCCTCTATTTAAAAACATAGTAGCCAAGAAGTCACATTCTTCTAGAAAAGAACTTTCTTCTGAACACATCCTGGATGCACGTACTACCTGGCTCTTAACAACCCCTTTCTTTTGAAAGAAGGAGTGAGAGCTTGTAAAGTGTAAGAATGAATTACTGTAGTGAGGTTTTCTATAAATGGAAGTAGTATATTTCATTTTTTCCATATCTTTTTTTATATTAATGTCTAAAAAATTAATTGATGATACATTGAAATGATGAGTAAATTGTAAAAATGAGACAAAAGAGTTCATTTCATCAATTAGTCTAATGGCGTTGTCTTTATTTGGTTTTAAAACCATTAATATGTCGTCTTGGTATCGTGTCTTTCCTGACTTTCTCTCGAAATATACCATGAACTTGTTTTTCCTTCTCTTCATATTGCAATTCCTGTTTGTATTAAAGTAGCTTAATGTTTAATTTCTCTACAAACTAACATTTCTTTAAATATTAAATGAGCATCATATAACTTGTATCAATTCTTAACCAATGTTGTTATATTATGTCCAATTTGTTATAACTACTTAAACTGGTTTATTTTTGAAGATTGCAAGATTATTGTTCTTAAAATGTTTTGTAATAATTTGCAGCTTTTCTCACCAGGCCTCCTCTGAAAGTGGGCTTCTACCCAGTTGGACTTTCTCTGTAATCAATTGTCAAATAAACAAATGATGGAGGGAATAAAACAGATTTTAGGAGCAAGATCTCCAAGATCACATTAATATGCCAGAGCCAATAATAAGCACTTAGTAATTGTTATGCATTAAAATAGCTCCAAATACAAATATACAGTGACAGTCATGTAACACAGAATGTTAAAGGGGTACTCGTCCACTTCTAAAATCAGTTTCTTGCTAGAGTTGTTTGTTTACATTATAGTGGTGTGTAAATCACATGACCACACACAAGCAGGGTTTTTAGAGAAGCTTCTTAGCATACTGCAGGTCAAATTTCATATACTTCACTGGGGGTGGGTTATTACAGGATGTTCTAAGAGTTTACAGTTTGTCCTTTTGCATTTTCCTTCCAGCACCTCTAGGCATTAGATTAGTCAAATGACTGAATTTTGTAGTATGGGGTTGTATTTTGTACAGCTTTGTGGAATGATTACCCCTGCCTGGCCAAATCTTTTTTCTTTTGGGTATTTTTGTTTCATGCTTGTTGCAAGATGCTTTCTTCCCTTCACTGGTAATTATTTTTCATATGGTCTCACTGGTGTTGCTTATTTAGTGCATGTACTCCTGCAGACATACCTTTATAATCAGTTTCCCTCAGCTCACAGGACAGCATTCCTATGCACACTTAAATCTTGCCAACAAACTCATTGATTTGAAAATATCCTAATATTCAAGAACAAAAAAATATTATACCTTTGAAATAAAAATGTCAGATATTTTTTAAAATAAATCTTGCTACTGTTTTAAAAATATTTTTCCATTAGCTGACAACTTTCAGGAATATCACAGTAATTGTTTTAGAATAGTCATTCCTTCCAGCACAATTTGTATTGTTTTTTCCTTCTCTGCATTGTGGTAATTTGTTTCCAGCTTTCAGTCCTTTCCTGAATATTGCATTGCAGTAGAATTACACTATTTCTCTTTGAAACTTGAGGTAGATGTAGTCTCTCCATTTCTCCATATGTATGTGCATACGTATGCATGCAATGCATGATCTTTGTTTATATTTATGTGGTTGTAAAACTTACTGGCAGGCTTGCATGTCAGGCATTCTTGAATGTCTGTCATGTGTGTATATGCTACATATGTGATAAGCTGCAATGCACATCATTGTTTTAGAGCTGCACTTCACTGTTAGTATTAGTGTGTATATACTACATATGTGATAAGCCGCAGTGCACATCATTGTTTTAGAGCTGCACTTCACTGTTAGTATTAGTGTGTATATGCTACATATGTGATAAGCTGCAGTGCACATCATTGTTTTAGAGCTGCACTTCACTGTTAGTATTAGTGTGTATATGTTACACATGTGATAAGCTGCAGTGCACATCATTGTTTTAGAGCTGCACTTCACTGTTAGTATTAGTGTGCATATGCTACATATGTGATAAGCTGCAGTGCACATCATTGTTTTAGAGCTGCACTTCACTGTTAGTATTAGTGTGTATATGCTACATATGTGATAAGCTGCAGTGCACATCATTGTTTTAGAGCTGCACTTCACTGTTAGTATTAGTGAGTATATGCTACATATGTGATAAGCTGCAGTGCACATCATTGTTTTAGAGCTGCACTTCACTGTTAGTATTAGTGTGTATATGCTACATATGTGATAAGCTGCAGTGCACATCATTGTTTGAGAGCTGCACTTCACTGTTAGTATTAGTGTGTATATGCTACATATGTGATAAGCCGCAGTGCACATCATTGTTTTAGAGCTGCACTTCACTGTTAGTATTAGTGTGTATATGCTACATATGTGATAAGCTGCAGTGCACATCATTGTTTTAGAGCTGCACTTCACTGTTAGTATTAGTGTGTATATGCTACTTATGTGATAAGCTGCAGTGCACATCATTGTTTGAGAGCTGCACTTCACTGTTAGTATTAGTGTGTATATGCTACATATGTGATAAGCTGCAGTGCACATCATTGTTTTAGAGCTGCACTTCACTGTTAGTATTAGTGTGTATATGCTACATATGTGATAAGCTGCATTGCACATTATTGTTTTAGAGCTGCACTTCACTGTTAGTATTAGTGTGTATATACTACATATGTGATAAGCTGCAGTGCACATCATTGTTTTAGAGCTGCACTTCACTGTTAGTATTAGTGTGTATATGCTACATATGTGATAAGCTGCAGTGTTCATCATTGTTTTAGAGCTGCACTTCACTGTTAGTATTAGTGTGTATATGCTACATATATGATAAGCTGCAGTGCACATCATTGTTTTAGAGCTGCACTTCACTGTTAGTATTAGTGTGTATATGCTACTTATGTGATAAGCTGCAGTGCACATCATTGTTTTAGAGCTGCACTTCACTGTTAGTATTAGTGTGTATATACTACATATGTGATAAGCTGCAGTGCACATCATTGTTTGAGAGCTGCACTTCACTGTTAGTATTAGTGTGTATATGCTACATATCTGATAAGCTGCAGTGCACATCATTGTTTGAGAGCTGCACTTCACTGTTAGTATTAGTGTGTATATGCTACTTATGTGATAAGCTGCAGTGCACATCATTGTTTGAGAGCTGCACTTCACTGTTAGTATTAGTGTGTATATGCTACATATGTGATAAGCCGCAGTGCACATCATTGTTTGAGAGCTGCACTTCACTGTTAGTATTAGTGTGTATATACTACATATGTGATAAGCCGCAGTGCACATCATTGTTTTAGAGCTGCACTTCACTGTTAGTATTAGTGTGCATATGCTACATATGTGATAAGCTGCAGTGCACATCATTGTTTTAGAGCTGCACTTCACTGTTAGTATTAGTGTGTATATGCTACATATGTGATAAGCTGCAGTGCACATCATTGTTTGAGAGCTGCACTTCACTGTTAGTATTAGTGTGTATATGCTACATATGTGATAAGCCGCAATGCACATAATTGTTTTAGAGCTGCACTTCACTGTTAGTATTAGTGTGTATATACTACATATGTGATAAGCCGCAGTGCACATCATTGTTTTAGAGCTGCACTTCACTGTTAGTATTAGTGTGTATATGCTACATATGTGATAAGCTGCAGTGCACATCATTGTTTTAGAGCTGCACTTCACTGTTAGTATTAGTGTGCATATGCTACATATGTGATAAGCCGCAGTGCACATCATTGTTTGAGAGCTGCACTTCACTGTTAGTATTAGTGTGTATATACTACATATGTGATAAGCCGCAGTGCACATCATTGTTTTAGAGCTGCACTTCACTGTTAGTATTAGTGTGTATATGCTACATATGTGATAAGCTGCAGTGCACATCATTGTTTTAGAGCTGCACTTCACTGTTAGTATTAGTGTGTATATGCTACATATGTGATAAGCTGCAGTGCACATCATTGTTTTAGAGCTGCACTTCACTGTTAGTATTAGTGTGTATATGCTACATATGTGATAAGCTGCAATGCACATCATTGTTTTAGAGCTGCACTTCAATGTTAGTATTAGTGTGTATATGCTACATATGTGATAAGCCGCAGTGCACATCATTGTTTGAGAGCTGCACTTCACTGTTAGTATTAGTGTGTATATACTACATATGTGATAAGCTGCAGTGCACATCATTGTTTTAGAGCTGCACTTCACTGTTAGTATTAGTGTGTATATGCTACATATGTGATAAGCTGCAATGCACATCATTGTTTTAGAGCTGCACTTCACTGTTAGTATTAGTGTGTATATGCTACATATGTGATAAGCTGCAGTGCACATCATTGTTTGAGAGCTGCACTTCACTGTTAGTATTAGTGTGTATATGCTACATATGTGATAAGCCGCAGTGCACATCATTGTTTTAGAGCTGCACTTCACTGTTAGTATTAGTGTGTATATGCTACATATGTGATAAGCTGCAGTGCACATCATTGTTTTAGAGCTGCACTTCACTGTTAGTATTAGTGTGTATATACTACATATGTGATAAGCTGCAGTGCACATCATTGTTTTAGAGCTGCACTTCACTGTTAGTATTAGTGTGTATATGCTACATATGTGATAAGCTGCAGTGCACATCATTGTTTTAGAGCTGCACTTCACTGTTAGTATTAGTGTGTATATGCTACATATGTGATAAGCTGCAGTGCACATCATTGTTTTAGAGCTGCACTTCACTGTTAGTATTAGTGTGTATATGCTACATATGTGATAAGCTGCAGTGCACATCATTGTTTGAGAGCTGCACTTCACTGTTAGTATTAGTGTGTATATGCTACATATCTGATAAGCTGCAGTGCACATCACTGTTTTAGAGCTGCACTTCACTGTTAGTATTAGTGTGTATATTTATTTATTTATTTATTTATTTATTTTTATTTTACATTTGTTGACCGGGCTAGTCCAGCTGGATATATGTCCATTTTCAGTGGAGGCCCGGGGAGAAAAGCTCCAATGGTTATAACAAGTATAGGGAATATAAAAAAATAACAAAGCAAAACAAAACAAAAATTGAGCATAAAAGGTAATAAGACTTTAGTATAGGTAATTTACATGTCAGAGGAAATATACATAACAAGATAGTATTCCTAAAAAAAGTTATTAAATAATTGCAATACGCAATTTGATAATATCAAAACGTAGTGTAAATAATACATAGTTATACTAATATCAATGTCAAAAATATATTTTTTTTTTATTATAGTATATATGAGATAAGTTATATCCACAAGGATGTTATGTCAGTGGGGATCACTCAGGATGTAGTATAGAGAGAAGGAAGTATTGTGGTAGAGGAAAGGAGGAAGAAAGGTTAATCAGGGTTGGTACAGGAGCAAAGCCAGTGTTTATTAAGATGGATTCTCAGTTGTTTTTTAAAGAGTGGAAGAGTGGACAAAGATGAGATATTGGGTGGAAGTTTGTTCCACATTTTGCCAACTGAGTTGGAAAAAAGTCAATCTCCTGCAGCATTATTGGGTTTGGTACTATTAACTAGTAGTTTATCTGAAGAACGTAGTTGTTTCAGGTTGTTGTAGGGAGTAAGGAGGTTAGAGAGTATTGGTGTTTTGGATGGTTGATATAGAATGTTGTGAGCTATTGAGAGCTGTTGATAAATAAGCTTGTTAGGAAGTTCAAGCCAGTTTAGTTGTTTTAAGTTCAGGCAGTGGTGTGTTCTAAACTGGGATCCTGTGGCAAATCGAGCAATGTTATGGTAAGATGAAGCAAGTTTCTTAAGGTTACTTTTAGAGAGATTAGTGTAAATACGGGAAGCATATAGAAGGGTAGAGAGGAGGTGAGATTGGGCTAAGGTGGTCCGGGCTTCAGGTGTAAGGAAGGATTTGATTCTGTAAAGGGATCCAATCTTTTTTTAACTACTTTTATTGTTGATGTGACAATCAAAGTTAAGATTATTGTCAATAGTAATACCTAGTAGTTTTGTAGAAGAATCAGGAGTAATATGAGTGTAATCAGTGGAAGTAATAGAGAAGTTTAGGGAAGTAGATTTGCAGGTTGGTGAGAACAGTAGTAATTTGGTTTTCTTGGGGTTAAGGAGTAGACAACGGTCAGAGAACCACTGTTCAACAGTGGTAAAGGTTTTTTGGGTAAGAGGTTGGAGTTCAGCTTGAGAAGAAGCAGTGCAGATTACAGTGGAATCATCTGCATATTGTATGCAAGTGGTATTAGGGATAGCTGATTGGAGGTCATTAATAAAGATAGAAAATAGAAGTGGGCCTAGGATAGACCCTTGTGGTACTCCTATAGAGATAGGAAGGAGGGTAGATAGTGAACTTTTCCAGAGTACTGCCTGCTGACGATTTTCAAGATAAGAAGTAAACCAAGTTAAGGAGGAGGGATCAAGTCCATGAGATTTTAGTATGTACAGAAGAAGTTTATGATTAACCATATCAAAGGCTTTAGATAGGTCTATGAAGAGAGAAGATGAGAGATTATTGATGTTACGGTTATAGTTGATGGAGTTGGTAAAGGAGAGTAATGCAGTAGTGGTGCTGTGGGAAGGTCTGAATCCATGTTGACTATTGGAAAGTAGGTTATTATGGAGAAGATGGTTTAGTAGTTGTTTATGGATACATTTTTCCATGATTTTAGCTATGGGTGATGAGTGCTATGGGACGAAAGTTAGAGAAGTCATTAGACTTGCCCCCTTTGTGTAGGGGAATGATATGGGATATCTTCCAGATAGAAGGGACAATACCCTCCTTTATAGATCTATTTATTAGGATGGCAATGGGATAGGCAGTGGCTTTAGCTCCTATTTGCAGGTATTCTGCAGGAAGTTTGTCTCCAGATGGGGTGGTAGGTTTTAGTTTTTGGAGTAGAGATTGAATATAGGAGGTAGATACAGGTTGTAGGTGAAGGGGAGGAAGAGTAGTTTTTGAACTAGGTGAGCGTAGTTTAGAAGTGTCAGGAGAAAGGTGGTTTGCAAGAGTTTGGATGGCATTGGTGAAGAAAGAGTTGAAGTCATTGGCTATTTGTGTGGGATTATCTGGGTCAGAATCCTGAGGGTTTGGTGTGATTGCTTGGCCTGGGGATAGAAGATTATTAATACTAGTCCAGAATGTTTTAGGTTCTTTTATGGTGTTTTTCTGTAATTGAAAGTAATAGTTCTTTTTATCTGTCAGAATAGCTTTTTTGGTGCTGTTTCTCAGCTCCCTAAAGTTTTAGTGGTCAGTTTGTTTTTTGGTAGACCGCCATTTATCCCAGGATTTATTTCTGAGAATAATTTTTTGCTTCGTATTCTTGGTTAGCCAGGGTGCTGCTTTCGTTTTGGTTCTAATGGTACGGCTTGGGGCATGGTGATCTAGGATAGATAGGAATGTAAAATTGAAGTATTCAACTGCTTCATTAAGTGGGAGATGTTTTAGTGGGGCCCAATTACAATGTATTAGTTCGGCTAGAAACTGTGCAGAGTTAAAATGTTTTTTTGTACATAGAGTTTTATAAGTGGTAGGTAAGGTTAGGTTAGTTTTGTATCTAATGATATAGGTTAGAGAGTGGTCACTAAGATCATCTGGAAGGATGCCTGAGTTGTAGGTTTGTAAGGGAGTATTAGTAAGAATCCAGTCCAATGTGGTTTCAGTATTATTGGTTTTATTAGTTCTAGTGGGACTATTAATGAGTTGTTTGAAGCCATATAGGTTGATATGGGAAGTGGGGTTATTACTGTTACAGGAATGCCAATTTATGTTAAAGTCTCCTAAGACTAGTGTTTCTTGAGGGAGTTTGGTTGATAGTAGGTCAAGGATATGTTGAAGGGTGTTGATATTATTTCCATGAGGGAGATAAGCACAAATGATATTTATGGATTTAGTAGTATTGACTTGAAGTTTAGAGCTGATTACATCAGCATTATTGTCTATGGTAAGAGTCAGATTTAAGGTACTAATTTGGAGTTTTGTTTTATACAGAATTGCTACCCCTCCTCCCTTTTTGGCAGTACGGTTGAGTCTAATGATGTTATAACCAGGTGGGATGATTTCACTGTCATTTATTGAAGGCTTTAGCCAAGTTTCAGTTAAACATAAAATATCAAATTGATAGACTTCTAGAAGGGCTTGAAGTTGACTAGTTTTGTTACAGATACTTTGTATATTGAGATGGACAATAGAGAGAGAATTGGTGGGTTTAGAGAATGAGAGAGATGTAGTTTTGTTTTGTATTTTGTGTGTAATGGTTTTATTATGATGTGGGCCTGGATTACGATGAATATCTCCATCTAGTAGAAGGTGGAGGAGTATGAAATATTTTTGTTGGGGAAGTTTATAGGAGGAGTCAAATATTTTCCTGGATCTAGGTTTCTTGAATTTGAAGTGTGCTAGTCTATGGTATTTGGCTAATAGGTAGTGGGCTTGTGTGGTTGGGTTTAGGAAGGTAGGAGATAAATGTGTTGTAGAGGTAGAGGTGTATTTTGAAGGAATTGAAAGAGAAGAATTCAGTGGATGTTCATAGGAGGTTAAGAGGTAAGTAGATATAAGAGAAGATATAAGTAGCAGACAGATAAGTGTTTTAAGTTGTGGATGGATGGATGATATAGGCATATTACGTTATATGGAGGTTAGTAAATAGGTGAGATATAGTTTAAAGGTGTGGTGTGGGGTAGATGTGAGAGAAGGAAGATAGGGGATAAGGTGGGTATATGCTACATATGTGATAAGCTGCAGTGCACATCATTGTTTTAGAGCTGCACTTCACTGTTAGTATTAGTGTGTATATGCTACATATGTGATAAGCTGCAGTGCACATCATTGTTTTAGAGCTGCACTTCACTGTTAGTATTAGTGTGTATATGCTACATATGTGATAAGCTGCAGTGCACATCATTGTTTTAGAGCTGCACTTCACTGTTAGTATTAGTGTGTATATGCTACATATGTGATAAGCTGCAGTGCACATCATTGTTTGAGAGCTGCACTTCACTGTTAGTATTAGTGTGTATATGCTACATATGTGATAAGCTGCAGTGCACATCATTGTTTGAGAGCTGCACTTCACTGTTAGTATTAGTGTGTATATGCTACATATGTGATAAGCTGCAGTGCACATCATTGTTTTAGAGCTGCACTTCACTGTTAGTATTAGTGTGTATATGCTACATATGTGATAAGCTGCAGTGCACATCATTGTTTTAGAGCTGCACTTCACTGTTAGTATTAGTGTGTATATGCTACATATGTGATAAGCTGCAGTGCACATCATTGTTTTAGAGCTGCACTTCACTGTTAGTATTAGTGTGTATATACTACATATGTGATAAGCTGCAGTGCACATCATTGTTTTAGAGCTGCACTTCACTGTTAGTATTAGTGTGTATATGCTACATATGTGATAAGCTGCAGTGCACATCATTGTTTTAGAGCTGCACTTCACTGTTAGTATTAGTGTGTATATGCTACATATGTGATAAGCTGCAGTGCACATCATTGTTTTAGAGCTGCACTTCACTGTTAGTATTAGTGTGTATATGCTACATATGTGATAAGCTGCAGTGCACATCATTGTTTGAGAGCTGCACTTCACTGTTAGTATTAGTGTGTATATGCTACATATGTGATAAGCTGCAATGCACATCATTGTTTTAGAGCTGCACTTCACTGTTAGTATTAGTGTGTATATGCTACATATGTGATAAGCTGCAGTGCACATCATTGTTTTAGAGCTGCACTTCACTGTTAGTATTAGTGTGTATATGCTACATATGTGATAAGCTGCAGTGCACATCATTGTTTTAGAGCTGCACTTCACTGTTAGTATTAGTGTGTATATACTACATATGTGATAAGCTGCAGTGCACATCATTGTTTTAGAGCTGCACTTCACTGTTAGTATTAGTGTGTATATGCTACATATGTGATAAGCTGCAGTGCACATCATTGTTTTAGAGCTGCACTTCACTGTTAGTATTAGTGTGTACACTGTTAGTATTAACATATGTGATAAGCTGCAGTGCACATCATTGTTTTAAGAGCTGCCTGGATGTGATAAACTGTTTAGAGCCGCACTCACCGTTTCACACTTCGTATTTAGTGATAGTGTATGCTGTGTGATACTGGTGAGTTGTTTTAGAGCTGCACTTCACTGTTAGTATTACACTTCTCATAATTGTTCTTATAGGTGCCTTTGTTGTTACTGACATGGCTGTGTTGACTAGACCATTTACCCCTTTATCAAGATGTAAATACATAATAATTTCAATAAAAAATGTATGTCTCATTATGTCTTTATCATATTTATTGCTTTGTTGGTTTCAACTGTATTTGCTGTACATTGTTCTCGTTTTACACATCCACATATATTTGTATGTCTGCACACATACACTGACATACTTACACACACACACACACACACACACACACACACATATAAATAAATATATATATATATATATATATATATATATATGTGTGTGTGTGTGTGTGTGTGTGTGTGTGTGTGTGTGTGTGTGTGTGTGTGTCTGTGTGTGTGTGTGTGTGTGTGTGTGTGTGTGTGTGTGTGCACATATATATATATATATATATATATATATATATATATATATATATATATATATATATATATATAAATAATGTGTATATATGTATATATATATATATATATATATATATATATATATATATATATATATATATATAAATGTGCATATATGTATATATATATATATATATATATATATATATATATATATATATATATATACATATATATATATATATATATATATATATATATATATATATATATATACATATATATATATATGTATATATATATATATATATATATATATATATATATATGTATATGGCTCTACTTCACGACTGAAAACTCAAAATACTGAATTTCATTTGACTGAGACCTAAGTCTTTCGGCTTTTCCCAGTTAAGGGTTGCCACAGGAGAACTCCCATCCACTAATGATTGGCAGTGGATTTTTATGGTGCCGAGTGACCAGTCCAACGCCCAACCTTCAAAGAAGACATGCCCATTGATGCACGCACCTGCCTGCATGTCTTTAACGTCACTCGACCACAGGGAGGACACACAGGCTCCATTTGACTGAGACCACAACACATAATTTTTAAACTACTGAAAACTCATTTGACTGAGTCTCATTATACTGAAAGCTTACAACGCTGAATTTCAAAATACTGAATTTTAAGCCATAGACATGATGTGTGTTTCCCTTCACCTGTGAGTTGCTTGTGATAAAAAAATTTCTGTAACTTAAAGTGCCGACTGCCAGAATACCGATAGTAGCATAGAAAGTATTGTTGTAGTGTTTCTAAATGTGGGTATGTCTCTTTATATTTTTATGGGAAGTATCTAAAGTAATAAAGCGAACATTTTATGTATGCCTAGCAGTGGTGTCAGTGTGTACAGTACTGTAAGGTAAGTAAAAAATATATGCCCTTTCCCCACCATAGTGCGATTCTGGAGTTAGTCTATGTAGTTGGGGGGGGGGGGGTGCAGCCCCACACATTGGGGAGGGGGGGATGTAGCCCTCTACCTTGTTTGGTTGTATATTGTCCAGTTTCTGTTAAGAGGGTAAGTAGTTTTTAAGTTTTGGAAAGAGTTGATTGTTGGTGTTGTAAGTGTGTAGGTCTATGACTTAAAATTCAGTATTTTGAAATTCAGCATTGTAAGCTTTCAGTATAATGAGACTCAGTGAAATGAGTTTTCAGTATTTGTTGTCTCAGTCAAATGAAATTC
>NC_056746.1:39226568-39259068 GCF_019279795.1 Protopterus annectens | reverse complement strand
GAGTTTGTCAACAATGCCTGAGTGAGGTATTGTGTCAAATGCCTTGGCCAGGTCAAGGTAGGCCGTATAAACGATTTTACCATCATCCATTGCTTTGGTGATCTTCTCAAAGAAGTCCATCAGGTTTAGTAGACATGATCTGCCCTTGGCGAAACCAAACTGGGTTGGGTCCAGTGTCTGGAGGTTTACTATATCTCTATTGATCATCTTCATGATAATTCTTTCCATGGCTTTACATATTAGACTAGTGAGACTTATGGGTCTGTAGTTTCTAGGGTCTGTAGATGGCCCACTTTTGTGCAGAGGGATGACTGTTGCCTTTCTCCATTCATGAGGCACAAAGCCTGTTTGGAGTCTACAGTTAAATAATAATTCCAGAGGCTCTGATAGGTCATGTTTCATGCTATTTAGAAGGCATGCTGGGATATTGGCTGGGTCCATTGATGCAGTGTTCTTGGTCTTAGACAAAAAGTATTAAGGACCTGCTCCATAGTAGTAGTAGGGAGAATTATATCTGATGATATTTCCTGAGGGAAGATTGAAGGGGAGAGAGGAGTAAAGTTGGAGCTGAATTTATCAGCCAGGAGGTTTGCTATATCTTCTGGCTCAGTATAGGTGGCTCCATTTACAATCAGCTCTGCACACAACTGTGTATTGTCTTTGAGGTTGCGGACATAGCTAAATAATGCTTTGTGGTTGTCCTTGGCCTGGGAGGCTAAACGTACCTCAAATTTGGCATTGGTAGACTTCATTTGTCCTCTGAGTTGTTTGTTTAGTTTGGTGAGAGTGCTTTTATCCTGTTGGGTGCTGCACCTCCTAATTTCTGACATGATTTTTTTCCTCCTGTTATATAGCCAATTGATTTTGGGTGGCTTGTTTTTTGAGTTAGTTCTGTACTTCCTCCTGGTGGGTACAGCTCGCTCTATGCAGCTATTAACATGCTTGTACAGGGTTTCTGTGAACAGTTCTGCATAGGCAGAAGTGTTCACGGGGTGTATGGGGGCTTGAAATTTTGCCAGGTTCTCATTTACTAGCAGGGGGTTAGCCTTAGAATAGTTCCTGAATATTCCAGGTTTAGCTGGTGGTCCAGGTTTTATTTTTACTTCAAAGGAGACCATTTTGTGGTCTGACTTGTATGCCATACAGAGGTCACCTCTGAGGAGTCTATATGAGACTGACTAGAGGGACATGGTCTTTAGCCTATCTGTGTAGGATAGATGTTTGAGGCCCTGGATTCTCCTGGTGAGGAACCTCTGTGGTCTCTCCAGCTGCTGCATGTGCTTTGTGAGGTACATGCCAAAAGGGGAATTATCCTCAGTAATGGGTCTTATAAGGGAATACAGGGATGTTATGACCACCTTGTCCCTGCATGAGATACCCTTACCAATGAGGTGAGCCATGTAGAAAGCTTTCTGTATATCGAAGGCAATATGGCGGTCAAAAGTCAGTTTGCTATCAACCTGAGTACCCAAGTCCCTCACAACTGATTGCGTGCTTAGGACCTTGTTATTAATGTGATAACTTGTGGGGACATCATTCTTCCCAAAGGGGATGATGATGCATTTTTTGTCACTCAGTTTGATGCCATGTTTCTGGCCCCAGCCATTTGTTTGGGTGAGACACTCTTGGAGGATGTCCTCATCCCTAGGGGGATTGATGATAGCACCCAGCTTGCAGTCATCTGCAAACTTAGTCAGCCATAGCCCACTGGTTTTAGTCTGCACCTCAGAAAGGTATATCCCAAACAACCGAGGCCCCAAGGCCGATCCTTGGGGTACATTGCTCATTAGTTTATCAATTATACCTGAGGGGGTAGGTCAAGGTAGGCGGTGTACACTTGTCTTCCCCTCGTCCATGGCTTTGGTGATTGTCACAAAGAAGTCGACCAGATTTAACAGGTATGACCTCCCTTTGATGAAACCAAACTGTGTGGGATCGAGTGTTTGGAGGTTGCCAATGTCCTTGTTAATGAGGTTCATGATAATCCTTTCCATGGCCTTGCAGATTAAGCTAGTTAAGCTGATGGGTCTATAATTTCCTGGATTGGTGGACGTTCTGCCTTTGTGCTAAGGGATGACAGTGGCTGTCCTCCACTCAGCTGGGATGAAGCCAGTACTCAGGCTTTGATTGAATAGGGTGCCTAAAGGTGCTGTAGATTCCTGACTGAGTTCATGTAGGATGCAGCCTGGGATGTTATCGGGTCCCATGAAGGCTGTATTTTTTGCCTTTGAGAGGGCAGTGATGACTTGCTCCCTAATGATAAGGAGAGGGGGCAGGTGTTAGGAATGTCCTGATTTATTGATGGGGGGACATGGGATTAAGTTTTCACTGAACTTGTCAGTCAGCAGATTGGCTATATCTATGGTATTTGTGTATATGGTGTCTTTGACCACCAGTTCTGAGCAGATATGGGTGCTTCCTTTGAGACTGCAGATATATGTGAAGAAGGCCTTATGACTGTCTTTAGTATATGTGGCTGGTTTGGACTCGAAGTTTGCTTTGGAGGATTTTACTAGTGCTCTTATTTGCCTGTTCAGGCTATGGAACAATTGCTTCCAGTTAGGCACTTACTCCTTCTTGGTCCTGTACAGTAATTTTTTCCTTTTATTATAGAGTTTATTTATTGCAGCTGTCAACCAGACAGGTTTACTCTTCCTTGAGGGGTATGATTTCATCCTGTTGGGTATTCCTGATTTCATGCAGCTATATAAATGCTTGTATAGTACTTTGGTGTAGGTGTGGACATATGTGCCAGTTCCTATGGACGGGAAGGGAGCTGTGAGGCTGTTTATACCTTCCCTCAGGAGGCTGTAATCAGGTTTGGAGAAGTTTTTTTGTTTGATCCTAGCTGGGGGGGGGGGGAGTCAAGGAAGGTGTTGACTTCAAAAGTGACAGCTATGTGGTCGGATCTTACCAGGGATGATGATGCTGCAGGGATGCTGCAGTGGTTACTCATGTTTGTTAACACCAAGTCCAAGATATTTTCACCTCTTATGGAGGTGTCGACCAACTGGTCCAAGGCATTTGCATTGATGAAATCAAGGAATCTGTGGGCATTTGTGTTTTAGCATGAGTATTTCTTCCAATCTATGGTTGAATAGTTAAAGTCACCTAGGATCAGGGTAAAGGGTTGACTTGACAGATTTGAGGAGGTCCAGATAGGTGGAGTGGGCATCTTGAGTCAAAGTTGGGGGCCTGTAGCTAGCTATGATTTGAATAGGAGTCTTGTCAATAGTTAACTGCACCTGGAGTGTCTCCTGTGCATCATACTGTTTGACCAGCCTGGAGGTGTGTATGTATGTAGGTTCATAGGTTCATAGGTTCATAGGTTCATAGATTAGTACTAAGCTAACTGCTCTTGCAAGCCATTTTAAGCCTAGCCAATTATCCCTTGTGAGACTCAAACCCTGCACCTTGTGTTTATAAGGCAAACACCTTAACCATTAGGCCACCCTCCCAACTCTATATATAAAATATATGTTATATATATTGGGCTGCCATGGCTCCCAGCATAGCTAACATAGCCCTGGGCAAATAGGAGGAGGACTTTGTGTTAAATACAGACTACATGCAGCGTATCACATGCTATTTACGCTTTATTGATGACATCTTTATTGTGTGGGAAGGTGACACCTTGCAGCTTGGAGATTTTATCACTTACCTCAATCAAACAACCCCCTTCCTGAAGTTTACCTCTTCCCATAGCTGTACTTCAACCACTTTCTTAGATATGCAGATTTCCAAGGACACCAACAATAACAGAATCATCACTTATCTATTAAGAAACCAACGAGGGTTGACTTATTACTCCACAGTAAAAGTCTACATCCTACAAAAACCAAGTATAATGTAGTGAAGTCCCAAGGCTATAGATTAGCTAGAATTACCACAGAGATGGATCCGTTTTTTGAGAAACCTGAACAACTTAGAGAATGATTTTCTAGTGAGAGGCTATGAAAGTCAGATGTTAAAAAACATCCTGGAACCCATTATAGAACTGAAAAGGACCGAAGCACCTTCACTCAACCTCCCCAGCAGAAAAATGTTAAGTAATTCCACAGAGAATAACAAATGCAAAAATAGCTGCATCCTGACATACACTTTGGATTATCACAGTATCAAAAATATTATTGAAGAAAACTGGGACATTGTCACAGGAAACCCTTTTCTGATTAATATCTTAGGTGAAGCTACAATCATTTGTTTATAGGAAGGCCAGGAACATTAGAAATTTTGTTGAATTTAAACCTAGACCATATGAGAGAAACACTAAAAGATGTGAAACTAATTGTACATTTTGTATATTTATACAGCAAGGTGATAGTTTTTATTGCCCTTATTTAAAGAAGATCATTAAAACCAGTGCAGGGGGTGACTGTAACACTAAAAAACTAATTTACAGGGCACAGTGCAATGAATGTGATACATTCTATGTGGGCAAGACTGTAAATAAACTCAAGCGAAGGATTTCATGTCATCTGTCAGAAATCCACTCCAGATGTAAAAATAATGCACTAGCCAAACACCTTTCTCTTCATAAAAGACACACAGGTTTTAAGTTCCAGATCCTGGATCGCATAGACATGGGTGATCTTGAAGAAGACATCCCGAATATTCTGGAGAAACATGAACTCATGTGGCAATTAAAGATGAACTCTTTTAGAAAGCCTGGACTAAACTACTACTGTTCAATTAAAAGCGCACTGGAACTTAGAAAATGGCCACTTTGTTTACATGACTAATTGTATTTTATTTTATTTTATTCTACAAATTGGTTTTAAATACCATTTTAAATCAGTTGAAATTTAAGTGTATATTTTGTTTCCATCATCATACATACATTTTTTCTTATTTTTATTTTTTTCTGGTTATTTTTTCCACTTTATTCAAAATGATGTGTAATAACAATACTAACTAATTATACAATTATATAGGTTTTTAGGGTTCTTGTACACAGACCTGAAGAAGTCTAGAAGGACAAAAGCGATCTTTGTTAACAATAGGTTATGAAAATAGAAATTGATTTTTACATGCAAAATGTATATGTATATATTTATATATATTTTGTGATTGCCAAATGAACTAAGGTTGATATATTTCCAGCCATGTTATTGTCTTGGATAAAATCACAGACTTAATAATCTACTTAATAATTTGGTTTAAATAAGAGGTACCACATCATTATAAATTTTATTTAAAGTACATAAGGGTTATATATTATTATGACAGCTACTAAGTAGGACAGGACCAGCTCGAATGTCACACTGATGGGGGAAGGGATGTGAATTTAACATGTGTACCAATAACACTTTGTTTTACAGCGCAGTAAACCACTCTCATGCCTGATAAAAAGTATATATATAGTTAGAAAGCTTGTGAGGAAATGATTACTCTATTTTTGTTTTACTTGGATCGTTTGTCTGTGTACTTAATAAAGGATTTTCGACTGGAAACAGACTGCCTGCCTTGCTTGGATTACTTTCGAATACTTAGTAATGCTGTACAATTATATATTTTCTATTATTATTTTTTGTTTTGTTTTGACTTAAGACGAGTTTACGTTCGCTAGTTCTACTACTATTGTCTGATCTGATTAATATACAGTGATTAACTAGAAATATATGGACTGAAAATCTTCCACACAGAGAAGTTTCTTACACTGTTTTACTTTATATATATTGCAACTTCACCTCCTTTTGCTTTGCTGCCCATGGTTTGGGGTCTGAATACATGATAGGATGAGTAACCTGGTATGACTAGGTTGCTCTCCGCAGCTTTGAACCAGGTTTCTGTGACTACACAAATGTCAGCATCTTCCAGGGTTAAGAATTCTTACAATGAGTGCAGTTTCACGTTTAAACTCCTAGCATTTAGCAGCATGACCATTAATTTACTTTTTGATGAAATTTTCATGTTAGTAGCTTTGACTTTATGGCATTGCCTAAAAAAGGCACTATGGGGTAGACAAGAGCCTTTGCCAGGAGTCCTGAAGCCCAAGGGAGACAGATGCAGGCCATCTATGGCAAAGCATCGTGGTTTGTCAATCAGGTCATCCCAGGCTGTCAGGTACTGGATCCCCTTGGAATGACACCAGAAACTAACCCAATTGTTAAAGTCAATCATTTTCTGTTTGTACTGAGGCATCATTCTGGCTGACATCAGAATACTGATTAAGGCTATGGATGTAACTGCCTGGGAGACATACTCAGTGAGCTCAATCATGTCTCTCTTCAAATAGTCCAGGGAGGTACATCTCAAGTCATTCACGCCAACATGGACTATGACAGAGTCATAACAGTACCTGTTCAGAGACTTGAGTGCATGGGTGATATGGTGGATTCTGGCACCTGACAAACAACTAATCAGGACTTTCTCCTTATCCAGCCTGGTGAGGGGCACATCTGTGTGTCTCGCAAGGGAGTCTGCTACAACTAATATGATGGGTTGTGAGATACAGGTTTGTGGACTATGTGAGGAGTATGGTGTGGTGGGCAGTGGAGTTCACATGTGTTTTTGCCTCAGAGGTCTCTTTTGTTTGGGTATGTTTTTGTTGATGACCTCAACATATGTGGGGGGGTGCTGTGTAGGTGTGGGTGGTGTTTGTGTTGGCAACCTTCTCAGTGCCACATATACTGGCCTGTGAGGGAGAGAGAGCAACGACTCTAAGTTCTTGATGTAATTGCATCTCTCACAAATTGTGTTCCTTGGTGGTAGTAGTAAGTGGTTGTCCATCTACATAAGGCAGCTGTTACACTGTCTCAGGATGCCCATATTAACCAGAATGACAGGAGAAAACTTAGGAAATTGTCCATCCATATTTGTCAGAAACTGAGTGAGAGGGGACAGAGAGAGTCCCCTTTTGCATTCTCTTAAAAATACTCAGTTGTATTTATTACTGCTTGGTGTAACTCATTCTAAGCCTTTTGGTTTAAACACTTGGGCTTCAGACCAGTTGTTTTGCACTGAGAGGGTTTGTGGTCTGCACTGTTGTGGCAGAACAGGTAGCTTACATCCTACTAGGTTGGGAACTGCTGATTGAGGGCTCAGTGTCTGTTATTCTAAAAGTGTATTAATTCTGGTTTAAGCACTTGGGCTTTCAGGCCAGTTATTTTACATTAAGAGGGTTCGTGGTCTGCACTCTTGTGGGAGGAGAGGCTGGACTCTGCCCTTCTGAGCTGGGAATTTCTGGTTAAAGGCTTATAGTGCATGCATATCTGAACTGCTTCTTACTGAAGTTGGTGTGCCTTGTTTGCTGTGGCATAGACTGGATTCGGGCCTGCTGGATCTAGCTTTGTTTGTGTAACTTGAGCACTAATCCAGGCATTCTCTAAAGTATTCAATTGTATTTATTACTGCTTGGTAGTAACTTGATTAAAGTGTAGCTATCATTCTAAGTCTTTTGGATTAAGCACTTGGGTTTCAGACCAGTTGTTTTACATTAGGAAGGTTTGTGGCATGCACTGTGGTGGCGGGACAGGTAGCTTTCATCCTTCTAAGTTGGGAACTGCTGATTGAGAGCCCAGTGTCTGTTATTCCTAAAGTGCATTAGTTCTGGTTTAAGCACTTGGGCTTCAGGCCAGTTATTTTACATTAAGAAGGTTCGTGGTTTGCACTCTTGTGGGAGAAGAGGCTGGACTCTGCCCTTCTGAGCTGGAAATTTCTGGTTGAAGGTTTATAGTGCCTGAATATTTGAACTGTATCTTACTGAAATTGGTACACCTTGTTTGCTGTAGCATAGACTAGATCCAGGCCTACTGAATCTAGCTTTGTTTATATGCTTGCTGTTTGTTTGCTTGTTATTTCCCTGGAACGCTAATTCCACCTAATACGCGGCTTCTCAGTGCTTCTGTGGATCACTAGTGATATCTGCATTGCTTACTGTACTTATTTCCTTGTTTCACTTGAAAGAAAGTTACTGTTTGTCGTTTTTGCATTTAGTTACTTGTAACACATTGCACTCAAGTTACCTGGCACTTGCTCACTAAAGCAATTATATAAATCAGAACTAAAAATTAAAAGCACTACACCCTCACTCCCCACTGGCCCTTGTTTTCAATTATTAAGGAATTCCCAATATTATTCTAGCATGTCCAAAGGTCAGTTGTCAATCTCCTCTCCGGTCCAGCTGGTGAATCTGGGAATCTTCACAAATATGCATTTTAAAACATGAGCCACTTGTGTTAAAATGTATTGTCCTTCAGCCTTGTAACAGTCAGAACCAGTCTGCACTGTCTCACAGTGAGCATTGCAAAGACTCCTTCCCCAGTCTGAGAAGGGCAGAGCGTAACCAAGTTAATTAATCTGGTTTCCACAGATACCTGCCATAATTCATTAACTTTCTGAAACTAGACATTCCGACATAGCACAACATCCCTTAACTCCTTCAGCACTTACTTTGCCTTCAATTATTATCTGTCAGGACAATATAGTTTGCTAACAGATATAATTGTAAGGCACATAAAATATAAGGCTACTATTTATATGAAAATATATCTTGCATAATTATGCATCTGTTTTCATTTTTCTTTTGACATAAACATATAATAAACATCTTATTTGACTTATTTGAGAAGAAACTACAAGTTAATATGCATTTAGTGAAGAATAACTATGAGACATAATATTTTTCCCATGACATGGGTGTGAGAGAAAATAATATGTTAAAATGGGTTTCTGTGGATTTTTCTGAAAATGTAAAATAAATGTTCTGCATTTTAGTGTGCAGAGTGCACTCAGTCTGTACTCAGTTACCTAACTTGGCAAAACTATATAGCTTGGCATTTATTGTTAATAAGAATCAGAATTAAAATATTTTATTTCTTATAAACTATGCAGCTTTGTAAAATTATTATCTACAAGCAGGTCAAGATGAACTCTTGTATGCAGCTGTGTCTCGTCAACATGATATGCAAGATAGGCCAATGAAAGGAGTTATCCTTCAGGAAAAGAATGTTTAAAATATGGAAAACAAACTGTCAGCAGACCAGCTTCAAAGGAAAGACTTATTATCCTGGCAAATTCTCTAAACTGCAGATGCAGGCAGAAAAGACACTATAAAGATTGGGACTTTTTCTTTTGTATCAGAGACTTTGATTCTTCTATTCTTGCAGACTTGATGCTGTAAGCTGAAGTACATTTTTGATGTATGCAGTTGTATCCTACAGAACACCTTTCCAGTGTACCAGATTAAACCATTGCAGTACATGCCATACAGACATTTTCAGTTCAGAATTTGTAACATGATTTGCTGCAGATCCAAACTAAGTTTGGAATGCATAAAGAGTTAGAAAAATTTACTCTTGTAGGAGAAAGTCCAGGGCAATATTATGCAAAATGTTTTGAAGATGGTTCTAGTCTTCCTTATATACCATACCAATAGGCATGACAATTAGTGAAAATTAATCATCAGGTATTGGGACATCTGGGTACACAAAAGTATGGCCCATTGTAAAAAACAAGTACTGACATCCACGGTTAAAGAAAATCTGTGATTTAGTGCAGGCTGAATGCTTAGTATGTTTGCAGGTTAATGCTCAATTGAAAAAAACACAGTTACTAAGGGTAACTCCAACCGATGGACCTTGGTATGCCATCCAAATTGACTTTGCAGGTCCATTACCCCCAGCTAAGGGTGGGTACAGATATCTTCTAGTGGTAGTTGATGTTTTTTCAAAATGGGTAGAAGCAATTCCTACAAAAACAATGACAGCTAAGGCTACAGCAGAAGCCTTATGGAAAAACATTTTTTGTTATTGGGGATAGCCACGAGTTATCGAATCCGATAATGGGCCACAATTAAACTGATGAAAGCTTTGTGTGATTTGCTTGGTATTCAGCAACAATTTCCTGTTCCTTACCATCCTCAGTCTAACGGGATAGTTGAAAGAATGAACAGGACTCTTAAGGAGCGCCTTAAGAAAGCCTGCTTGCAAAAAGGCGTAAACTGGGTAAAACATCTGCCTGGAATCTTGCTGGGTGTTAGAGCAACTCCACACAGTAAAACAGGAATTTCATCTTTTGGGGTCATGACAGGTAAAAAATGCCTGTACAATTGTCAGTCGATCCTACTGTTAGTACAAACAGACCATTATTAGAAATTGCACAGCATCAACAATGGTTAAAAGATATTTCTGAATTGTGTCAAAGCCTATCAGAAATGCAAGCATTCAAAGTACGGTCCAAGGATCATGTTATGCCAGAAAAAAGCCTTCCCTCTGGGGCACAAAATTAAAGAAAAAAAAGAGCAACATGATTGTTGTTCATAGAGATCAGCTGAACATCATTAAGTGACTTCATGTTTTGTGTTTTTTATTTTGTAGCTCACAGCCTATTAAAACAAATTTTCAAATGAATACCACTTACATGGAAGGTTATATTATTGTACATAATGAAGATTCTGTTTGTTATTGTACTGACTGTACTCATTGGAGCCCTTGGGGTAGGGTGCCAAACAAGACAAACACAAGGTTGGAAAATAAACAATGACAATAATACTGTAGAGATAGGCTGGAATATAAATCGTTTTTGTGAACAAAGATAGCAGGACAATTTTATTTGTCCATATAATGCTACTTGTATCTTCAGGTGCAACTAAATTTTACTACTGGAGTTTCAGTAATATGTACTAATGTCGCAGTCATTACAGGCTGCATAAATTGGGCATATGTTCTATCAATATTAACAGGTAAACCTACCTCTGTTCATACAGACCATTTGGTTAAAATCCCTTCTACCTGTAAAATGGTAGGCAGAAAGTATCAAAAGATTATGGTACATTTTAACATCATATTCCCAGATGCAGGCAGGTGCCGATATAAAAGGGCATGGTATGATACTCTGCTAGGAGGCCTAGGCACAGGCATTGGAGTTATTACTGCAGCTGACATTGAAATTCTGACTAATCATTTAAAAGTATTGGGGGAAGATATCTCTCAGATTGTGCATTTACAAACATCTTGGAATCTAGAAATATGGAAGACACACCTGCACAATATAAATTATCAGCAGCAATTTTTAGACAATTAGAATGCTATGCAGCTACATCAGTTGAAATTTGATGGTAAAATGACATTTTTTGTAAATTGGACAAAATGTACTATGCAATCTTTGTATGTGGAAATTCAGAAAAATAGAGTACAAACTGAACTTATGTTACAAAATCAAAACGTTTGGTGACAATTGTTTAACAAATGGATACCTGATACCAATTGGATTAGGTTATTTACTGAAGTAACATACTGTATTCCACAATATCGTACAGGAAAGTTTATGCATTATAATGTTACTGATACCACTATTATGTGTCAATTTACTGTGTTACCTATGATATTTCTCATACCAGAAGGGTATGAGTATTGGTTGCCACAATTTGAAGGTAATTATATCGATATGAGAAGAAAAACACATAAAATAGAGTATTGTACACAGACTCAAAATGGATTAATTTGTGGGCAGCATTCGCCCGTCTATGAACCATGCTTATTGCAGCATTCTGTTAATTTGTGTAAGTGGACTACTATGCTGCCTTCTTTTCAAATGTTTATAGAAGTGGCTCCTCGGTATATTTGTCTGGTTATAGATCAAGACGTAGGTCATTTAAAATTACCTTTTGTAGGATGTTTATCACATGTTGATTTCCTTAAATGAAATAATAAGAGCTATGTGTTTACTGAACCCATAGAAGTGAATAATTCCAAGAACTAGAATTATGACTTAATACAGCTTCCCAATATATCTGTAGCTTTGAATAATTTAAAAAACATAATAAACAATACTAAAATTCTCAGAGAGTATCTGGAAAAAAGAAATTAAAATATTCTGTATTATGAATAAAGTGTGAACAGTCAAACTGATGAATAAAAGAAAACTGGATGGAAATAACGGTTCCCAATCAATGATTGTAACACCAGCAACAGCACCAGCACTACGACATAAAGCAAACTCCGTAGTTGACCAAAATATAAACAGTTTATTATAAAATACAAATTAAAACCATTCGGTTAAGCGCTTTCATCAATTAAGACTTCCTCAGAACAATACTACACCATTAAAACCTTACTTAAATATATACTGCTTTAGTCACATGATAGTTCCATTTATGCCTTAAAGTGCTAGTGCATTACTTAAATAGACTAATGAAAAAAATTTTATTTACATAAAATACTCTTTTCCTTATGTTAATTCAATTCTTCCTAGAAATTATGCTACATTTCATGTACAATAGTAACTATATACTGAAGACAGAATAAATATACAAGTGTTAAACAGATTTTTACTATGAAGTACACATCTATGTATTATTATTTATTATATATGTGCTTCTAGTATGGGCTTTATGGAGAGATATTCATTTATCCCTGGGGGGACTGAGGCATTTAATTTAATTTGCCAAATAACCTCTTTTTCCCCTACTTTCTTCTTTAAATCTCCCCCCCTAGGATTGGCTTTAACTATTTCTAATATACCAAAAAGAAACCCTGTGCATTCCGTATTTTCATTTATATGTCTCCAAAGGGCATTTCTTTCATCTTTCCTTTGAATACAGTATAGATGCTCGTATATTCTATTTCTCAGACATCTGGTCGTTTTTCCAACATAAAATGCAGTGCACTTTGTGCACTTTGCTAGGTAGATCAGATGTCTGGATCTACAATTGCCCTTTTGAAACCTTACTTTGGTTCTATTGATATCCATTAATTCTATACTGGGGACTGTTATGATGTGTCGGCACTGTCTACATGTCCCACATTTGTGCGTGCCCTTAATATTATAATCTGATGCTTGTATTTTCCTTTCCAATAATTTCTTCATGTTGTTCCCATTCTTGAATACACATAATGGTTTCTCTCCCATTATTTTTGAAATTTCTCCATCGATTCTAGTGAGGTTCCAATGCTTGTCTAGAATTTTCCTTATTTCTCCACTATGCTTACTGTATTGTAATACACAAGCCCTACTAAACTCATCTCCTATTTTGCTATTAACCAAACCTTCTTCTTTTTCTCCTTCACTATTAGCTACATTAAATGGTGTGTCTCCATTCCCTAATAGCGGCTTATACTTCCTACCCCATTCTCCCATAACATACCATATTGCATCATCCACCAATTTGTAGGGATATCCCCTGTCTAAGAAGAACTCCCCCACTTTTTTTAATTCTCTTTTTAAATCTTTCTTGGCTGATGTCATCCTAGCCACTCTTATACATTGGCCCCTTACCAAATTCCTTTTCTGCACTATAGGGTGGCTACTTTGGTAATCCAAATAGGAATTGCTAAAAGTCATTTTCCTGTAGATATTAGACTTAAATACCCCTTCCTCTAATGTTATCAATGTGTCCAAGAAAGGAATGGAATTTTGATTTTGACTAAAGGTGAATTTTATTTCTTCACTACATCCGTTCAAGTACATCTTAAATTTATCTAAATCCACTCCATTACAATTCCATGTAATAAAGATATCGTCAAGGAAGCGATAATAACATCCGAGGAAGGGTGACCACTCAGAGTTCAAAATAAACTCTTCCTCCCAGCTTGTCAAAAACAAATTTGCATTCTGTATTATGAGGCATTAAGCATCATTGCAAAAGATAAACTACTTAGTCTGGCTAAAAAGACCAAAAAAGACACTGCTCACAACTGGTGGAATATCTTTACTGGTTGGTCAAAATCAGGAAAAAAATCTGTTAAATTGGTTGATACATCCTTTATTAGTAGTGTTAGGCATTATAGTCATATTAACTATCTGGAATTGCTACCTAGGTTGTCATTTGCGAAAAACTTATAGAGTTCAGCAAATCATGATGGTTAACAAACTGGAGAAAGTTTCAATGTGCACCATTGAAGAAAAAATTGAAAATGAACAGTCATTTTCCACTTTTAAATAAACGTGGGAATTGTGAGAGTAAAGAACAGGTTAAAATGGATTTCTGTGGATTTTTCTGAAAATGTAAAATAAATGTTCTGCATTTCAGTGTGCAGAGTGCACTCAGTCTGAACTCAGTTACCTAACTTGGCAAAACTATATAGATTGGCATTCATTGTTAATAAGAATCAGAATTAAAATATTTTATTTCTTATAAACTATGCAGCTTTGTAAAATTATTATCTACAAGCAGGTCAAGACAAACTCCTGTATGCAGCCATGTCTCGTCAACATGATATGCAAGATAGGCCAAGGACGAAAGGAGTTATCCTTCAGAAACAGAATGTTTAAAATATGGAAAACAAACTGTCAGCAGACCAGCTTCAAAGGAAAGACTTATTATTCTGGCAAATTCTCTAAACTGCTGCTGCAGGCAGAAAAGACACTATAAAGATTGGGACTTTTTCTTTTGTATCAGAGACTTTGATTCTTCTATTCTTGCAGACCTGATGCTGTAAGCTGAAACAGCCCATCTCTATACCGTAAGAATGCAAAGTTCCTGTAATCACGGCTGCACAGGTAAAAACCACACTATCCAAAGCCAAGAACACAGCAGCTATGGGACCAGACAACATCCTAGGCTACGTTCTACATGAACTACAGAACGAACTGACACCCCACCTAAGTACCATGTTCAATCATAGCCTCACCTCAGGCTTTGTGCAGCAGCAGTTATCCCACTCCACAAGGGGGGAGCCACCACGGACCCCGGGAACTACCGCCCCATTAGCCTGACGAGCCTGGTCTGCAAGGCCATGGAACGTATCATCATGGAACTTATAAACAAAGATATTGGTAATCTCCAAACCCTGGATCCCACGCAGTTCGGGTTTGTAAAAAGGCAGATCATGCCTCCTAAACCTGATAGACTTCTTTGAAGCAGTCACCAAAGCTGTAGACAAGGGTAAGGTGGTTCACACAGCCTATCTAGATCTTGCCAAGGCTTTTGACACCATCCCCCACTCTGGAAATATAGATAAACTCACTAAACTAGATATAAATCCCTATGTCACAAGATGGGTTGCCAACTGGCTCACTGACAGAATCCACACTGTGAAAGTAGCAGACTCCAAATCCGACTTCAGACCAGTGACAAGTGGAGTACCACAGGGTTCAGTCCTGGGTCCTCTCCTGTTTGGTATCTACTTCTCTGAAGTACAGGCTAACACAGAAGGTCTTTGGCTAATGAAGTTCGCAGATGACTGCAAACTAGGAGCCATAATCTAAACTCCTAACGATGTGGACATCCTACAAAAGGGCCTCACTGAGATAGATGCCTGGTGTCAAAGCCATGGCCTCAAGCTCAATGCCAAAAAGTGCATTGTCATCCCCTTTGGTAAAAACTCTATACCCATGAACTACAACATAGGCGGTAGTATACTTAACACTGAAAGTGTGATAAGAGACCTTGGGACACAGGTGGACAGTGGTCTCGCCTTTGATAATCACATTGCCACAGTAGTCAGGAAATCCTTCTAAGTGGCACACCTCATCACAAAAGCTTTCTCATCCAGAAAAAAAGAGGTCATTGTTCCCCTCTACTCATCACTCATTAGACCCATTATAGAGTACAATGCCCCTTTTGGTATGTACCTTACAAGATATCTACAACAACTGGAAAGGCCTCAGAAATACCTCACAAAGAAGATTACCGGCCTCAAACAGATGCCCTATGCAGACCGTCTCAAAAAACTCCAGCTTTACTCCATCGCATATCGCCTACTCAGAGATGATCTCTGCCTAACATACAAAGCTATGTCAAACCCAGAGCTATTGGACATGCTCCACTTAAAGAAATCCCAATCCCTCTGAGCTACATGCTCTAGGGACCTAAACCTTGTCACCACATTAAACAGAACATGCCGGAGGGATAGATTCCTGTCCCAGAGACTTCCCATACTCTGGAATAAACTACCTATCTATATCAAACAAAGCTCCTCATTAGCACTCTTCAAGAAAAATCTTGATGATTGGATGGGAAATAGGAAATTCACCCCGGGGATCACCTCTGTGGCTCTGCTCAACAGTGGCACAGGAAAATAATTTTCTTGGGTATCAAAAGCCAGGGTACCTTTTTGGCTGGGCTTGTACAGGCCCCAGGGCCGATAGCCTAGTACCTACCTATGAACCTATGAACCTATGATGTATATACCTTTCATTGTTAAGCTAGATGTAAACCTTGTGTGCAGTAAATGAATGTCATAACAGCAGAATGGTCTCAGTGTCTTCATTGAGTAAAGGTACAGACTACCTGACTAAGTGTAGTTTAACAATGGGAAAAGCTGAAGAGTAAGGAAATATGTGAGAAAAAATAACATAGCAATCATCATGATATGGGGAGGCCAGGATGGCAGGGAAAAAAGTGGGAGCTGTGGGATATCTGCTGAAGTGAAACAGTAGGTACTAGGGGGTGCCATAACCACCCTTTCACCATTTCACCTAAAGACACCCCTGTAGATAGGGCTGTTGTAATGTAATATCATTGTAACTAAAATGTCAGTCACCTCAAATGTCCAGCTGTAAGATGGGTCAACTTGTTACAGTACACAGGCCTGTCATAATGTAACAACCCTGTAACTGCAGTTCAGTTTGTGTGTACTACTCCTAAAGCTTTGTAGCATTAATTAAAGGGTTACATGGGAGGGGTGGCAGAGAGACAGTGATACGTAGAGTGGAATTGTTCAGGGAACCCTAACTTAACAGTTGCTGAGGGCCCTCAAAATGCTGACACTGGCCCTGCTTGTACCCCAAAGTGCATGCATATTTGTGCACATGATTCCCGGCTGGAATTGTATTTGTTTCTGTAGCACTGAATGAAAGATGCATAAATCACAATGCTAGCCACTGTATTAACTATTTATTGTGTAAAGATCCATTGTGCAAATACACAATAAATTGGTAACAAGTTCAGCGTGCTTTTAACAGTCTACTCCAGCTACAGAAAAATAGTAGACTTTAGCCAAAAACTGTTGAAAATTAGTCAGGCAACAGGATGGAAGGAAACCGTGTGCTCACCAAGGGAGAAAACAATGTGGATGACTGAATGACACTTAAAACAACATGAAGCTATAAGTCACTGCATAGAAAATTTTTCAAAATCATTTGCCTTATAAAACCACTAATGCAATGTGGTGCAAGAGTACAAACAACTTATTTATTTATTTTATTTTTATTTTACATTTGTTTACTGGGATAGTTCAACTGGCTAGAAGGCCATTTTCAGCGGAGGCCAGGGGAGAAAAGCTCCACAAAAAAAGTTAGAGTGTACATTTTATAAAGCAATTACAAAAGTATTTAAGACAAGTAAAATAATTGTACATCAGTGTGTGTGATAGGCCACAAAAGTTACAGTGTAAATTTTATAAGGCATAAACAAAAGCATTTAAGACAAGTATAAGAATTGTACAGCTGAGAATGTGGTAAGCAGTTTACAGAGGTAAAAAGACTGTTATTTGGATTTTTTTTAGCAGGAGTAGACCTTAATGTTAGTGTTGGTGTGGCCAGGATATATGACAATGGTTAATGAACATATTGGTTGATGTTTCATTCATCTAAACTAGCTAGTAGATGCTGTTAGCTCTGTTTTGTTAGGTTGATAAGAAGGTGGTGGGTATAAGGGGCAATGTACAGAATGGGGTACGTGGGTGTGAGATGCCTGTTATCACGGGGGGGAGGATAGAGGGAATTATGTGCTGTTAGCCTGGGCTGGTACAGGAACAGAGCCATTTGCTGATGAGGTGATCTTTTACCAATTTTTGAATTGGTGTGGGTTAGTGGTATTAGTGATGTGTGGGGAAGTGAGTTCCAAAGTTTGGAAATGCGGTGGGAGTAAAGGGCATCACCAGCTTTGTTGTTGTTTTTGGATACATGGAGGAGTATTTTGTCTGAGGATTGGAGCTGGCATGGGATGGTATAGGGTTGGAGCATTTGTTGTAGAGCTGGGGTTCTATTTGGCTGGTATAATAGTTGGGGGGAGAAAGTGAGTGGGGTACAGGTTATTTGTAGAGGGAGTTCTAGTCAGTTTATTCTATGTAGGGCAGTGCAGTGGTGAGATTTATATGGGAGTTTGTGGAAAACTTGGCTATTTTGTTGTAACATGACTAGACTTAAGCAAGGTCACTTTTGTTAAGGTTGGTAAAGATTGGAGCAGCGTAAAGAAGGGTGGATTGTTGGTGAGTCCTAGCGATGTTTAGTCTAGATTGGTTTGTTAGGAAAGGTTTGAATCTGTAGTGACAGCCTAGTTTGATATGTTTTTTTTATAGTTTGGGCTAGGTGTAGGTCAAATTCTAACTTGCTGCCAATTATAACAACAGTTTGGTTTGTGAAGTGGGGGTTATGGTAGTGTTACTGGAGGAGTGAATTAGAAATGTGGGTGTAGGATTGGGTGTCTTGTTGGGGAGAAAGAGCATAAGCTTGGTCTTATTTGGGTTTAGTATAAGGTTAGCATAAGTTACCCAAGCTTCTACTTCTAGGAAGCATTATTATGTTGCAGCCTGTAGTTGTGTTAGACAGGGTGCACAGTAAATCAGGGTCAAGTCATCTGCATATTGGATGACTGAGGCAAGAGAGGTGGCTGCAAAAGAGAGGAAAATCCCATGATTGGAGGAACTCCCTGGTTGGCCTCAATAAGAAGCTGAGATCCCTTATAAGATCCTCCAAAACTAGCTACGAAAACAAAATCATCACTGATTCTAAGGGCAACCGCAAAGCATTCTATAGCTATGTCAAGAATCTCAATGGCAACACCCAGATCTTCTCTGAGTTACAGCACAACGGCACAAAAATTACAGAACCAACTGATATTGCCAACATCCTGGCAGATAGGTTCAGTGCTAACTTTACCCCCCTCTCACCCCCTAAAGGGCCCATATCTATGCAGTAAGAATGCAGAGTCCCTGTAATCACATCTATGCAGGTAAAAGCTGCACTCTCTAAAACCAAAAACACAGCATCCATGAGACCAGACAACATCCCAGGCTGTGTTTTACACGAACTTCAGAACGAACTGGCTCCCCACCTAGGCATCATGTTTAATCATAGTCTCACATCAGGCTTTGTGCCCACTGAATGATGCACAGCAACAGTTATCCCACTCCAGAAAGGGGGAACCACCACTGATCCTAGGAACTATCGCCCTATTACCCTGATGAGCCTGGTCTGCAAGGCCATGGAAGGTATCATCATGGAACTCATAAACAAAGACATTGGTAACCTCCAAACTCTGGACCCCACCCAGTTCAGGTTTGTGAAAGGCAGATCATGTCTTCTGAACCTGATCGACTTCTTTGAGGCAGTCACCAAAGCCGTAGACCTCTCCAAGACTTTTGACACCATCCCCCATTCTGGAATTATAGCTAAACTCATTAAACTAGGTATAAATCCCTACATCACAAGATGGGTTGCCAACAGGCTCACTGACAGAACCCGCACTGTAAAAGTTGAATACTCCAAATCTGAATTCAAACCAGTGACAAGTGGAATAGCACAGGGTTCAGTCCTGGGACGTCTCCTCTTTGGTATCTACTTCTCTGAAGTACAGGCTAACACAGAAGGCCTCTGGCTAATGAAGTTCACAGATGACTGCAAACTAGGAGCCATAGTCGAGTCCCCAAATGATGTGGACATCCTACTGAAGGGTCTCACTAAGACAGGTGCCTGGTGTCAGGGGCATGGCCTTAAGCTCAATGCCAAAAAGTGCATTGTCATCCCCTTTGGTGAAAACCCTGTACCCATGAACTACCACATAAACGGCAGTCTACTTAATTCCAAATGTGTGATAAGAGACCTTGGGACCTAGGTGGACAGTAGTCTCTCCTTTGATAATCACATCGCCACAGTAGTCAGGAAATCCTTCTATGTGGCACACCTCATCACAAATGGGTTCTCATCCAGGAAAAAATAGGTCATTGTTCCCCTCTACTCGGCACTCATTAGACCCATTATAGAGTACAATGCCCCTTTTGGAATGTACCTCACAAGACATCTGCAGAAGCTGCAAATGCCACAGAAGTACTGGCCTCAAACAGATGCCCTACACTGACTGTCTCAAAAAACTCCAGCTTTACTGTGTAGCATATCACCTACTCCAAGGAGATCTCTGCCTAACATATAAAGCTATGTTATACCCAGAGCTGTTGGACATGCTGCACCTAAAGAAATTCCAATCCCTCCGAGCTACATGCTCTAGGGACCTAAACCTTGTCACCACAATAAACAGGACATGCTGGAGGGATAGATTCCTGTTCCAGAGACTTCCTATACTCTGGAACAAGCTACCCATCTATGTTAAGTAAGCTTCCTCATTAGCACTCTTCAAGAAAAATCTTGATGAGTGGATGGGAAATAGGAAATTCACCCCGGGGATCACTTCTGTGGCTCTGCTCGACAGGGGCACAGGAAATTAACTTTCTCGGGTGGTGTAAGCCAGGGAACCTTGTTGGCTGGGCTTACTTAGGCCCTTGAGCTAATAGCCTAGTACCTACCTATGAACCTATGAACCTATGGTGATGAGCAGCACGCCTAGTATGGCGCCTTGTGGAACTCTTATGTTGATGGGAAGCAGAGGTGATAGCTCCTGTTGTCATCTCAGTGCTTGTTGATGATTGGTTAGATAGCTGTGGAACCAGGCTAGGGAAAAATTACTGAGATTTAGTGTGGCCAGATCTGACAGTAGTTTCTGGAGTGAAACTGTGTTGAATGCCTTAGAGAGGTCTAGAAAGATGGATGATACAAATTTATTATGATTTTTATATTGATTTATTGTGTTGGTAAAGCTCAGGAGGGTGGTTGTGGTGCCATGTTGAGGGCGAAACCCATGTTGTGTGTTATATAGGAGGTTGTTAGAGAGAAGGTAGTTTAAGAACTGGGAGTGAATACATTTTTTTGAGAATTTTTGATAGAGATTATAGAACTGTGATGGGTCTGTAGTTTGTAAGTTTGGTAGAATTGCCGCCTTTATGCAGGGGAGTGATGTAGGAGACTTTCCAGAGTTGTGAGACATAGTTTTCGGTGATAGACTGGTTTATGAGGATGGAGGTGGGGTAGGCTATGGCTTCAGAAGCTGATTTGAGGAATTCTGATGGGAGGTTGCCTGCAGCTAGGCTGGTGGGCTTTAGCTTACTGAGTAGTTTTTTGATGGTGTGAGTTGGGATGGGGTTAAAGGAGAAGGTGTTAGCACCCTCACTGTTGGTTATTGGGATTGTAATAGTGGTGTTTTGGTCATAGTTAATGAGTGAGTGAACTGTATTTATGGAAAAGGGGTTGAATTGTTTTGCAATGCTGTCATTTGAGGGAGGTGTACTGGGATTAGGGGTGGAGGCATTTCCAGGTTGTATGAGTTTGTTTATGGTAGTCCAGAACTTTTTGGGGTTATTTATGTTTTTTTGCTGGGTGGTGGTGTAGTAGGTTTTATTTGGTGTTATTTCTAACATGCTCTGTTTTTAGTAAGTCTTTGGTGTTTGTTAGCCATGGGGTGTGATGACTTTTTTATTCTAGCTGTTCTGCAGGGTGGCTAGACTGTTTAGTACTTTGAGGAAGATGGTATTAAAGTATTGCATGACGTCATCTAAAAGCAGTGTTATGAAGGGGGGACCAGTTGATTTGTTGGAAAGCGGAGTTAAAAGTTTGGGTGTTAAATTTCTTTTTGTTGCAGATTAGTCTAAATACTACTTGTTTGGGCAGGGTGAGATTGTTTCTAATTAGGTATGTTGATAGGTGTTGATTTATGGTACTGGGGAGGCAACCTGTTAGTAGGGAAATGTTATGCTTGTTTGTCAGGGTCCAGTCTAGGATGGATTGTTTGTTAGAGCTTTTATCTATTCTTGTGGGGTTTTGTATGAGCTGGGAGAAGCTGTGTAGGTTTATAAAATTGGATGGAGTGTTAGAATTACAAGTGGACCAGTCCGTGTTGACATTGCCCATGATGATGGTCTCTTGGTGGGAGGTTGTTGATAACCAGTGAAGTATTTTTTCAACTGTGTTAGTGTTTTCACCTGGAGGAATATAAATAGCTACTATGAGCAGAGTTTTGTTTTTATTGATGTTTAGTTTGGAGAGGAGCAATTCGGCATTATTAAATTTTGGTGGCGTGATGTTGATGGGTTGTAGTTCTAGGTTTGTTTGAACATTAAAGCTACACTGCCTTTGAATTTACTTTGGCAATCAATCCTGTATAGGTTATAGCCCGAGACGAGGATTTCATTGTTTCTAATATGTGCTTTTTGCCATGTTTCAGTCATAATGGTGATATCAGGGTAATATAAATCTAGTAGTGCGTGGAGGTCATGGACTTTAGAATATTCCTTAGATTTATATTTAGGAGCAGAAAGGAGTTCCCTTTGGGGTAGGATGGTAAGATTGGGTTTTCTCACTGGCTTGTGGTGGTTAGTTTATGTTAAGTTGGGGCCTGGGTTTGGGTGGATGTCGCCATTTATTTTCAGTTTTGATAGTATGTTAAATAAGGTTTTTGTACGTTTTGTAGCTAGTATGTGCTGTCTAAGAAGAGAATTATGTTTGGAGCTGGTTTGGCAGTATCTGAGTGGGAGGTAGTCTATTTTTGTGGTGTCAGTCAGTGGGTTGTAATGGTGGGTTTTGGGGCATGGAGTGCAGGTAATGGAGTGTGGGTTGTCTTTGATGGTGATGTGGAAGTTTGTTAATTGCTAATTTTGTAGAGTTTTAATTGCATTTACTGTTTAGGACTACACACTCGTGTGTTAGCCTTTTCTGTGTTTATTTACTGTATTATTGCATTGTTTAATCTGTTTCAACAAAAAAAAAATACTATCTTGTTTGCTCGTTTCCCACCTTTCCTAGCCAGTCCAGGCTTTGCTTGTCTCAGGACTTTATTTTCTGTGTTCAGAGCGATCCAGACCTTGCTGTGGTAGAGGGAAGTCCTACTGCTTACCAGTGGGAGTGGTGAGCATTGTACTGCCTATCTAACACTACAAGAGTGGTTTCCAGCTCTGAAATTGTAATTTTATTAGCCTTTTTGATTTCTATCCCTTTCAACTTTATGGCTTATAAACACGTGTTGTTGCACATTTTTCCATCGTGCAGCATGGTGGGGCTATGGTTAAACTATTCCAGGTGTCAGAAAGTCTGCTCTTCAAATTTCCCCCTAGAACTAGCTGGTTTCTCAGTAGTAGCACTAAAATCTGAACCCCTGTGACTAGCACTTGCTCTAGAACCTGCTGGAAAGCACTAGGAAGCCTGAAACTGAACCAAGCACTCAACTCTCCTTGTTAATAAGGAGACATTAATTGTAGGCACTAAACAGCCTATAATTGCAAAGAACCTTCCAAATGTAAGGAAAAACAGCTCTTGTACTTTACAAAAAAAGCACTTAAACAGGCATGTCCAAGTGTCAGCTTCCGGTGATTTCTCCTGTCCACCTGGTGAATCTGGGCATACTGGGGCAATGCGGCAACTGCCTCATGTACACAGACAACCCTCTCCTCCTACCACCCAACACTACAACCTGCAAGAGATGCACTTACATAGCCAAACTGGAAGCAAAGCTCTCTCTGGCCAAGATTGTGCTAGACAGTCAAGAGGAGAAGGTTAACGCCTGCACTACACCTCAAGCAACTCATAGCCCTTCAAAAACACACCATCAACACCCACACATAGCAACACTAAACCCACATATGCGGAGGCCCTTAACATTAACCTGCCCAAGCAACAAAGACCTCCAAAGCTGAAACACAAACACCAGTCACAACCAAAGTGACACATAGCTCACAACATCAGTGTGCCACCCAACAACAGCCCCTAAGGCAAGACAATGTACCCAACACTTTAGTCATAAGTGACTCTATAGTCAGGCATACGGATGTCCCACTCACCAGGCTGAACAAGGAGAAAATTACAGTCAGCTGCCTGTCCGGTGCCAGGATCCACCACATAATGCATGCACTCAAGTCACTTCACAAAAAGTACAAATATGACTCTGTCATTGTCCATGTTGGCATGAATGACTTGAGACGTACCTCCCTGGACTACATGAAAAGAGACATGGAAGAGCTCTCGGATCGTGTGGCCCAGGAAGGTATGACCCTAGCCCTGAGTAGCATCCTGCCTTTGCCCAGAATGGTACCACAGTATAAGGACAAAATTATTGACTTCATCAATTGGCTAAAGCTTCTGGTGTCATACAAAGGGGATCCACTATCTGTCTGCCTGGGAAGACATGATCAACAAACCATGATGCTTTGCCAGAGATGGTCTGCACCTGTCACCCCTGGGATTCAGGTTACTGGCTAAAGCTCTTGCCACCCCTATAGTGCCTTTTTTAGGCAAGGTTCAAAGGACTAAACCACCACCGTAACACAAGCATGCAAAATCTGAAGGTAATGCTACTCAATGCTAGAATTCTAAACCTCAAAATGCACTCTTTCGAGGCACTCCTAAAAATGGAGAACATCGATATCTGTGCAGTAACTGAGACCTGGGTTAAGGCTCCAGAGAGCACCCCTGCAATACCACACTACAACTCTTACCACACTTTTAGGCCACAAAACCAAGACTGAAACACTAAACGTGGAGGAGTGTCCATATTCACCAAGGATATTCACACCTCAAAGCTAGTTGCCCAACACAATGCATCTGCAATTCTACAGGTGCAACAAACACTAGGTAAGACTGCAATCCAAATTGTAGCTTGCTACAGATCTCCCACCATGCCCCAAGATTCTCACTACACCTTTCTAAACATACTGGAAAATATTAAGATACAAGCAAACACCCTAATACTGGGTGATTTTAACTACCCTGCCATTAACTGGGAAAACTACTCGGGTTTCAACACCTTTTCCCAACGGTTCTTGGAATTCATAAATTCCAATGCCCTGGATCAACTAATCCATTCTCCCACCAGGTGCTCCAATATCCTAGACCTGGTCATTACCAACATGGGAGATAGATGTTCCACACCAGTGGTGACCCCCTCATTGGTCAGGTCTGACCATAAGCAAATCACCCTTGACATCCACATCCCACCCCCACCCTCCAGTAAGGAAACCTCCGTAAAAAACTTCTCCAAAGCCAACTTCATGCTACTGAAGTCAGAATTGACAAACTTCATGACACCCATGCAGATGGGATCTGAAAGTTCGACTGCTGAATCCTACACTAAGGCACTGTACGAGCACATCCACTCATGCATGAATCGTTCCTTCTCAAATAGAACCAAGATGCTCTCCTCCAATAAAAGGAAGCCAATCTGGTGGTCCCCTGCTATAAACAAACTATACAACAGAAGGAAGAAACTGTTGCAGAAAAGAGGAAAATCCCAGGATGCAAAAAACTCCCTCACCAGCCTCAGTAAGAAGCTGAGATCCCTCATAAAATCCTCAAAAGCTAGTTACGAAAATAAAATTGCCAAAGATTTGAAAGACAACCACAAGGCATTCTATAGTTATGTCAAGAATCTAAGTAGCAATGCTCAGATCTGCTCTGACCTACAACAGAATGGCATTAAGTATACTGATCCCAAGGATATTGCCAATATCCTGGCAGATCGATTTAGTGCCATCTTCACCCCCCTCTCACCCCCTAAAGGGCCCATCTCAATATCAAAAGATTGCCAAATTCCAGTAATCACAGCCACACAGGTAGAAACCGCACTCTCCAAAGCTAAGAATACAGCATCCATGGGACCAGATGACATCCCGGGCTGTGTACTACATGAACTCTAAAATGAACTGGCACCTCATCCAAGTGTCATGTTTAATCATAGCCTCACCTCAGGCTTTGTGTCCACTGAGTGGCACACAGCTACAGTTATCCCACTACACAAGGGGGGATGCACCTTGGATCCTGGGAACTACCGTCCCATCAGTCTGGCAAGTCTGATCTGTAAGGGCATAGAACACATTGTCATGGAACTTATAAACAAATACATTGGCAACCTTCAAACACTGGACCCCACCCAGTTTGGGTTTGTGAAGGGCCGGTCATGTCTCCTGAACCTGATTGACTTCTTTGAATCAGTCTCCAGAGCTGTGGACGAGGGTAAGGCAGTCCACACAGCCTATCTGGACCTTGCCAAGGCCTTCAACACCATCCCCCACTCTGGAATTATAGCTAAACTTACTAAGATGGGCATAAATCCCTATGTCACTTGATGGGTTGCCAACTGGCTTACTGACAAAACTCAGACTGTAAAAGTAGCAGACTCCAAATCCAGCTCCAGACAAGTGACAAGTGGAGTACCTCAGGGTTCAGTCCTGTGACCACTCTTGTTTGGCATCTACTTCTCTGAAGTACAGGCCAACACTAAGGGACTCTGGCTAACAAAGTTCACAGATGACTGCAAACTGGGATCCATTATTGAATCCCCAAATGATGCGGATATTC
Organism: Protopterus annectens; assembly: GCF_019279795.1. Lineage (NCBI taxonomy): Eukaryota > Metazoa > Chordata > Ceratodontiformes > Protopteridae > Protopterus > Protopterus annectens. Next base: position 39,232,791 of record NC_056746.1, on the reverse strand, counting down.
TACGAAAGGGCCTTACAGAAAGAGATGCCTGGTGCCCAAGCCATGGGCTCAAGCTTAATGCCAAGAAATGTATAGTTATCCCCTTTGGAAAAAAACATGTACCCATGAATTACCACATAGGTGGCAGTACACTAAGCATCGAAAGTGTGATGAGAGACTTAGGGACACAGGTGGACAGTGGTCTCACCTTCGATAACCATATTGCCACAACAGTCAGGAAATCCTTCTATGTGGCACACCTCATCACTAACGGCTTTTCATCCAGAAAAAAGGAGGTCATTGTCCCACTGTACTCATGCCTCATTAGACCCATTATAGAGTATAACACCCCATTTGGTATGTGCCTCACAAGACATCTGCAACAGCTGGAAAGGCTGCAGAAATACCTCACTGAAATAATCACAGGCCTAAAGCAGATACCATATGCTGACTGTCTAAAACATCTCCAGCTATACTCTGTGGCATATTGTCTACTCAGAGGTGATCTTCACTTAACATACAAGGCCATGTCAAACCCTGAGCTGTTGGACATGCTCCACTTAAAGGAATCCCAATCCCTCAGAGCCACATGCTCCAGGGATCTAAACCTTGTCATCACAATGAACAAAACATGCTGGAGGGATAGGTTTCTGACCCAGAGACTCCTCATACTCTGGAATAGACTGCCATACATGTCAAGCAGAGCACCTCCTTAGCCCTCTTCAAAAGGAACCTTGATGATTGGATGGGAGATAAGAAATTCATCCCAGGGATCATGTCAGTCGCCTGTTAGACAGGGGTCCAGGGAAGTAAATACTGTGGGAAGAAATTTCCAGGGAATTGTTATGGCTAGACTTGTATAGCCCCTAGGGCTGATAGCCTAGTACCAACCTATGAACCTATAGTAGAGAACGGCGAGTGTGAAGAGGTTAGTTATGTGGACACATGAGATTGTCAGGGAGTAGTATTTGGGAGAATATGGGACATTGTGTTATTTGATAGTATTATTTATTTATTTATTGACATTTGTTAACCAGGTTAGTCCAGCTGGGCTTGTGGCCCATTTTCAGTGGAGGCCCGAGGAGAAAAGCTCCAATAAAACAAAATATGTAAATACAGAAAACTGATAACAAATACATTGACATGTGTTCAGAAAAAAGATTATACAATACTATTTAAAAGATGAAGTAAAAAAAAAATTACAAGACAAAAATACAATGTAAACATCAGTAGTTATGTCTATCCTAAATGATCACAGTAGTGATTTATATACATATTTACAGAAAGAGTTTGTTCCAAACAGATATAAGTGTAAAGTAGGTATAAGTGTCCTCAAGTAGAGAGGATATTTTGCTGAGAGGGGGGTAATGAGACGGGTACCCAAGGAGCGGAGAGAGGAGTTAAGTTGGAGCTAGACAAGGACAGATTTTGGAGTTAAGCAGGTGGACTTTTAATTTTTCTTTAACATTTAGTAGGTAGAGATTGCCTAGGGTGAGTTAGTTGGGAGTGAGAGTCAGTGTGTGTAGTTAGATTGAGTTGCAGGGTGCGGAGGGGGGTGGGGTTTGCTGTGTAGGTGTGGGTGTGAGCTAAGGTATGGGCTGAGGTGGGGGGTTGTGTTAATTTGATGATTGGTTGGTAACGTTTGTAGGGTGTGGTGTAGAGTAGTTAATTTTGGAGATAGTGGGTGGCGGGTGCGATTTGGGGGCAGGCTACGGTACTGGAGAGAGCCCGGAGGGTGAACGGAGTGGGGCAGAGACACAGGAGGTCCGCGACTGACTTTAAAGATACTATAAGATGATTTTTAGTTAGCACTATGTATTTTTTCAATGCAGTAATTAAAAAATTCACCTAGCAGTCAGACCTATCAGTGAACAAATATTACAATTATTAATACACAGTGAGCTTTTCTATGTAATGTTTATTAGAAACAGGCAGTAACAAGCAATATTCATGTAACAAACAGTTCTCTGTTGAAATGTCTGCATTGGTAATGCTGAGTGCTGACAGGCTGAAAAGAAATACTGAAACTGCAGGTGAAGAGCAAATCATGAACATTGCTCTTCTCTTTAATCGTGAACATCGCTCTTCTCTTTAATCGTGAACATCTCTCTCATCTTTAATTGTGAACATCACTCTTCTCTTTAATCACAAACATCGCTCTTTTCTTTAATCGTGAACATCACACTTTTCTTTAATCGTGAACATCACTCTTCTCTTTAATCGTGAACATCACTCTTCTCTTTAATCGTGAAAATCACTCTTCTCTTTAATCGTGAACATCACTGTTCTCTTTAATCGTGAACATCACTCTCCTCTTTAATCGTGAACATCATTCTTCTCTTTAATCGTGAACATCACTCTTCTCTTTAATCGTGAACATCGCTCTTCTCTTTAATCACAAACATTGTTCTTTTCTTTAATCGTGAACATTGCTCTTCTCTTTTATCGTGAACATCGCTCTTCTCTTTAATCGTGAACATCACTCTTCTCTTTAATCATGAACATCGCTCTTCTCTTTAATCGTGAACATCACTCTTCTCTTTAATCACAAACATCGTTCTTTTCTTTAATCGTGAACATCGCTCTTCTCTTTTATCATGAACATCGCTCTTCTCTTTAATCGTGAACATCACTTTTCTCTTTAATCGTGAACATCGCTCTTCTCTTTAATCATGAACCTCACTCTTCTCTTTAATCACAAACATTGCTCTTTTCTTTAATCGTGAACATCGCTCTTCTCTTTTATCATGAACATCGCTCTTCTCTTTAATAGTGAACAACACTCTTCTCTTTAATCATGAACATCGCTCTTCTCTTTAATCGTGAACAATGCTCTTCTCTTTAACCGTGAACATCACTCTTCTCTTTAATCACAAACATCGCTCTTTTCTTTAATCGTGAACATCGCTCTTCTCTTTAATCGTGAACATCGCTCTTCTCTTTAATCATGAACATCACTCTTCTCTTTAATCATGAACATCGCTCTTCTCTTTAATCGTGAACATCGCTCTTCTCTTTAATCGTGAGCATCACTCTTCTCTTTAATCACAAACATCGCTTTCTTTAATCGTGAACATCGCTCTTCCCTTTAATCGTGAACATTGCTCTTCTCCTTTAAACTTGTTTTTTCCAGGGAGCAAGTCACCTCTGCACCCCCCAACACACTTATATATACCAACTCCAACATTGCCATACCTTGGAGAAAAGGAAATTATTCCAAGAAATGGCAATCTTGGGCTTGGTATATACAAGTCCGATTTTTTCAGACATTCAGTCTCTGTATTTCAGGACTCAGTCATGTGGGTCCCAAAATTTCAAACGGTTACCAAATGAGCATGCAAGCATTCAGGTCAATGGAGTAATACAACAGTTTTTGTACTTAACATGTGGCATATTAATAGTCATATGCTGAAACAAACAAACAAACTCAGTACATTTCTCTGAATTGTCCACCCAGCATTTTTGTTCTCTTTGCAGCGTATCTTTCACATTGGTTTGTGTTTCTTTTTTGGAACATTTCCCTGAATTAATGAGATATGCAAAAGCAAAACAAGTCAGATTTTGCAGATTGATGTATTCAAATTTGTGTGGAAACATTGTAAGTGTTTTGTGATGTCTAAACAGAAAGAGATAATCTGATATCTGAAGTAAGACTGCACTGTCTAAGGGTGAGTCTTGTAAAAATTATGATTAGTCTGTGCCAGGGTACAGCAATACAATATTCCCAATCCCTGGTGATTGTGTGATCCTGGAGTTAGCATCCATAATTAGCAGGGGGTATGGGGAGCACAGTCTCTCTCATGGGACATGGAGAGGGCTTGTCCCCCATGCAAAAAACAATGTTTTACTTTGTTTGTCTAGGGATGAAATTGCATGCACTGAGGTAATTTCTTGGCACATGCCTAATGTAGTGTTGTCTTCTGGGTTTTTGACAATACATGGTTGATATTATTGCAGTCGACTATAAATGTTTTTGTTCATTTCTGGTACACTCACTATATATATATATATATATATATATATATATATGGGTCCCCTTCACATGGTCAACATTTTATAATGTCAAAGACAATATATCCGAGACCATATGATTTCCATTCAAAATGTCAACCACACAAAACCTACATCTCCATATAGTGCAGAATGGAAAGATTTCCATCTTCCACTCTGTAGTGCGATCTCAGAGTTGGTATATTTTCATTCTGAGGGGTGCAGGGGGGCGTAGCCTCTCTGATAGCAGCATGAAGGTAAGTTTGTGTTGTGTGTTTTTTTTTTTTATTCCATGGCCGACATTTTGAATGTCGATCATATGGTCTTCTACATTCTGAAGTGTCGACCATGTGAAATAGATCCATAAATATATATATATATCTATATATATATATATATATATATATATATATATATATATATATATCGGTCTATTTCATTAGAACGAAAGACCACAACACCGAATCCCACATCACTGAGACCAGAAGGACGAAACCCCGGAACACTGAAAAGCATGCAATTCAAAATCCCGATATTATGGGATTTTGATTTTGTGCTTTCGGTGTTTTGCTGTAGATAAGTATGTATGTGTAAGTGTATTTGTAAAGGGTATTGCTGTAAAGTGTGTGCTGTGACTGTAGTGTGTATGTGTGTGTGTGTGTGTGTGTGTGTGTGTGTGTGTGTGTGTGTGTGTGTGTGTGTGTGTGTGTGTGTGTGTGTGTGTGTGTGTGTGTGTGTGTGTGTGCGTGTGTGTGTGTGTGTGTGAGGGACTGTAATGTGTGGGTGTGAGTTTGCCTTGTGTGTCTGTTTGTGCGATCTTGGAGTTAGAATATTAAAGTGGGGGGGTGTGCCCCCCTGCCTTTCTCTAGTGTAGGGTTGTGTGTTTGGTAGTTTGGGGAAGTTGTGTGTGTGTGTTTTGCAGTTACGCAGTTTTTGGTGTTCCGAAGTTTCGTGATTCTGGTCTCGGTGATGTGGGTTTCGGTGTTGTGGTCTTTCGTTCTTACGAAGTAGACCCATATACATATATATATCTATATATATATATATATATATATATATATATATATATATATATATATATAGTTCCCCTTCAAAACATCTAAAGGCCAAAACATCTAAAATCATAACATCGAAACCATAACATCTAAAACCCAAAACATCTAAAATGCATAACATTGGATTTCATAACATCTATAATGTGCATCACAACATCAAACACTACAACTCACATGAAAATAACATCCCCTCCACATATAACGACAGCAAACTAACAAACACACCTTTTCCTATGTCTCTGCACCCCCTACACACACCCCCATAAATTAAATATACCAAATCTAAGATCACACTTCTTCTTCTTCATCTTTCGGCTTTTCCTGGTTAGGGATCACCACAGCGGATCACTGTCCGCTCATGATCGGCAGTGGAGTTTTACAGTGTTGAGTTGCCAGCCCGGCGCCCAACCTTCCAAAGAAGGCACACACATGCACGCACTCATGCCTGTGGCCAATTTAATGTGTCCAATCCACCTACAGCATGTCTTTGGGATGTGGGAGGAAACTGGAGCACCTGGAGAAACCCCACACGACCACAGGGAGGACATGCAGACTCCGCACAGAAGGCACCCCAGCTGAGGATCAAACCGGAGAGCCTTTTGCTGTGAGGCGGCAACGCTTACCACCATGGCCGCCCAACTCTCAGATCATACTACAGTGGGAAAAAGTTCATTTCCTAACCCCACTGTATTGCGATCACCATAAAGAATGTACACATAATGTCTATATCACTTACCTTTACAGCCTAAAAAACACATACAGAGTGGTAAAATAAACACTATATAAATAGCATAAATTCCTACACTATATAAATAATAACTATAGAAATAAAAACTACAATATCTCATAGTGATACCACAAGATTAACAGATTAAACTATAACATTTACATGTTTGATGACACTATTCAATATTATACATTTCAGATGTTATGAAATTCGACGTTATGGGTTTTAGATGTTATGGGTTTTAGGTGTTATGGTCTCGATGTTTTGATTGTAGATGTTATGAGTTTTAGATGTTTTGAATATATCTGTGTGTGTGTGTGTGTGTGTGTGTGTGTGTGTGTGTGTGTGTGTGTGTGTGTGTGTGTGTGTGTGTGTGTGTGTATATATATATATATATATATATATACATATATATATATATATATATATATACATATATATATATATAAATATATATATATATACATATACA